>NW_018252240.1:24091-26060 GCF_001263595.1 Phalaenopsis equestris | reverse complement strand
GTGAAGATTACATCCAAGATTCAGGGAGGACAAAGCCCTTGGAAGTTGGGTGCAAATAAATAGGGAAATAAAATTATGGGGCGTAGAATTGGATATTTTAGAGTGACAGACTAAAATCCCCAATTTGGTGCTATCATTTGGGTGCTGAAGTGTAGATGTTAGCCCTAAGACGAGGGGAACGTGGGAGCTCCGAAGTGAAAGTTGGCATCCTCCTAGCAAAGCCGTAGATTCAGTAAACAAGTGTAGGATTAGTTAATGTTCTTTATGCCTGGACCAAAGGGTAAAGAATAGGTAATCTTCTATTTGACACAATATAATTTGAACTAATTCACTTTATCCATTCACTATAATTTCTTGATAAGGAGAAGGATGTTTTCTTATATATTGAATATCACATTTAAACCCTCACTAGTATCATTTGTTATTTAATAGTTATTAAAATTACATATTTATTTCAATTGCCTATTAGTATCAGATAAGCAAATTAAACTTCGTTGTTGCGATTAAAGTATTACTTTTCTAAAATATTAGTTTGCAGTTCTAAACCACTCCCTATGGGATTGATATCTAGGACTCCATTAGAGCCCTATATTACTAGAGTGAAACGTATACTTGCATTGAGAAGTGTGACTTTACAGTTATTGAATATTTTTTACGACCATATTTAACTTATATTTTTAAGCATATATGAAGTCACCAGTCAAGTTTTTGGTAAACCCATTAGTAAGACTAATTTGAAGACTTATGAATCCCATGAGAAATGGAGAACTGGAAGTAGGAGTGAAGAACCTTCTACTAGTAGAGATGTCCCCTCTACAAGTTATGACCTTTCACCTTCTAGTTCCCCTACCCTCTCGGATTTGATGAATGAGTTGACCTTGCAGCGGAAGAGCATAGAATTGATAAAATTGGAGGTTTAGAACGTCGACGATAGTGAGTACCTTCAGAGGCATTCAAATTTTGAGGTAGCTTATTATGAAGCTCAGGCTCGACACTACAGAGGTGAGTCTGATGTTACTTTTCCTGAGTGCCCCCGATATACTCAATATCAGCCTGATCCACTTGCTGATCAAGGCGATGAAGATATAGTTTGGGATTTTGATATTGAATGAAATTGATGTACTTATATTTGTACTTTTATTTCAGTGATTTTGTTTGTAATAGAAATGGATGTTTGTGTATTTGGACTTTCATTTTTATTTTTTCTTTGTACTTGGTTGATTTTTAATTGTTGTTATAAAGTTAGTGTTATAGTTAAATGTCCATGTGTAGTTTAATAGATGTTGAGTAGTATTTTGTGGATTGTAATGTAATGTGATTTTTATTTTTGCATTTTAATTGTAATTGTTTTGTTTAGTATTATTGTTGTGTTAGGAAATATTGTGCTTGTTTAATGTTTTAGTTTTATACTTATTTTAAAATTTCATTACCCAAAAATTCCTCTAATGATTTATATGTGTAGAAAGCTCCTAATATTACAGACCAAGTGAAGTGAAAATTTGAGAAGGCCTGCAAAAATTTCAGAATGATGAATTTGCCTACAGTACTGAGGTATGATTTATATTTGTAGTTTTACTTTCACCTGTATTATTTCATATTTAAAAATTTAAGTTTTGGGGAGGGAAGAAAAAGATTAACTGTTAGATGTCCTCTATTTCAATAGTTTCAAAAATTATTTATATAATTTTATGTAGTGAATTTAATTCAGATAACTATATTTTTGTAGCTATTTAATTATTATGGTAGATTTAAAGAAATATTTTTGTAATGAAAATTTATTTTGTAACTTAAGATATTTAGTATAATAGAATAAGATTATAGTTGACTATTTAAAGTAAGGGAAATAATATTTTTAAGTATTAAGAATCTGGAATTCATTTGAGAAGAAAAGATTGGGGCTCAATGATGTAAAAACTATGAAATTTTTACATGGTAAAGGAATGCTTTGAGTTTCAATTTTAGGGAAAGT
>NW_018252240.1:21770-23960 GCF_001263595.1 Phalaenopsis equestris | reverse complement strand
ATTGGCTTCACTGGACCTACCTAAAGGGAAAACCTAATACATTCCTGAACTTATATTTATGGAATAGGTCTTTTACTAGTAGAGTTCTCATGAAGTTCCTATTTTTTGGATATTCTAAGTGACTTAATATTGCAACATATAGTCATTCTTGAAATGAATAGAAGACTAGAACTCTTAAACTTGATGACTAAATAATCTTATGGCTACAGAGTTAATTCAATTACTTGAATTTTTTTCTAAAAATCTCACTATAATATTTATTTAAATCAAACTTATAGTATTTCTAAATTAAAACTTTACAGCAGTAGATCATAACTTTTATATAGTACTAAAATTACTTCAGGACAAGTAATAATTAAGTTTGGGGAATTTTGACCAGAGGAAAATATGTTGAGATTTTCATACCTATTTTATACTATTTTTAATGATATTGCACTTTAAAGAAAGGTATTTTTGATGCTTTGTTGCAGGAGTGATGAATTAGGGTCATTGGAGCAAAAAGATGAAAAAATGAGCGAATGTGGAGCGTAAAGGACCAAAATGTGGAGATTTGATCTAGGGCGTCAACGGCGAGTTCTTCCCGAGGCTATAAGACAAAATTCTCCATAAGTCCACCGACGGCGCCCTCGAGGCTGCCGACGGTGAGCTCTGCGGTCATGCCTACTCAAGCTTTGGATAAGGCCAAATTTTGAAGGGATGCTTTGGTAACTCTAGGGAAAGCTCAATCACAACTTTAAAAGACTATTTTGGCCAAAAATTAGAAGAGGCTGAAAGAGGGGAGACTCAAAATTGAAGTGTGAAACAAGTGTAGAGAGTCAAGTTTGTGAGGAATTCTTCGAGTGATCGTAAGAGTGGAGGGAAAGCGAGAGATTTCTTCCTCCTTACTACTTCAAAGAGGAATTCTGTGTGCTATAAAGAAAGGAAGAGATTCAGAGGAACTTCGAGGAGTGTTCTTGGGAAGAAATTAGAGATAAGTTATTTACTTGTTGTAGTTTGTATGCCTATGATTTTATATATGAATTCCGAGTTTTGTTGTGATTTCCCCATGAGATCTGAATAGTTTTCTCTGTCTTTCTCCTTGTCTTGAGATTTGAGAAATGGTGATTTAAACTGGTGAAGCCATGAAAATGTTTAAGAAATTGTGATGATCTTTTCACTTCGATTTTAACTTACTTTCAATCTAGCCAATTGATTTGTTAAAATATGTTGATTTTTACAACTAAAGTGAAGATTACATCCAAGATTCAAGGAGGTCAAAGCCCTTGGAAGTTGGGTGGAAATTAAGGAAATAATTTTATCGGGCGTAGAATTGGAGATTTTAGAGTGACAGACTAAAATCCCCAATTCGGTCCTATCATTTGGGTGCTGAAGCGTAGATGTTAGCCCTCAGGCAAGGGGAATGTGGGAGCTCCAAAGTGAGAGTCGGTATGCTTCATAGTGATTCAGTAAACAAGCGTAGGATTAGTCAATGTTCTTTATGTCTGGACCAAAGGGTAAAAAATAGGTATGCTCCTATTTGACACCATATAATTTGAACTAATTCACTTTACCGATTCACTATAATTTCTTGAAAAGGAGAATGATGCTTTCTTATATATAGAATATCACATTTAAACCCTCATAAGTATCATTAGTTATTTAAGAGTTATTAAAATTACATATTTATTTCAATTTATATTTATTTCAATTGCCCATTTCAATTGCCCATTACTGACAGATAAGCAAATTGAACTTCGTTGTTGCGATTAAAGTATTGATTTTTCTAAAATCTTAGTTCGCAGTTCTAAACCACTCTCTCTGGGATCAATATTTAGGACTCGATTAGAGCTTTATATTACTTAAGCGATACGTATACTTGCCTTAATAAGTGTGACTTTATAATTATTGGATATTTATTACGACCATATTTAACTTATATTTTTAAGCATATATAAATTTGCCGGTCAAGTTTTTGGCGTCGTTGCCGGGGATTTAAATCTTCTTGTAGTGGTGTCAAATTCTTATATTTTTAGGTATATAAGAAAGTCGCGGTCAGTGAGTAAACAAAAATCACAATTAGAGTAACAGACAAATTAGGATTATTAGAAAATTTTTACTTGAATTGCAACTTATTTTCATATTTAGTTAAGTGTTTTTCTGTGTGCTGATTTCAATTGTATCATAAATTTGGACCTAAAAATCTTATACCCT
>NW_018252240.1:19617-20756 GCF_001263595.1 Phalaenopsis equestris | reverse complement strand
AGGTTGGAAGAATCATCCAAATTTTAATTGGAATAACAATTCTTCTACAAATCAACAATGGGCAAACAACTCAGTGAACCCATTAGGAAATTCATCCAACCAAGAAAATGTTAACTATAGACCTTCTTATCCTACCGGATTTAACAGTAACACTCAAATTAAGGAAAAGAAGTTGTCCATGGAAGAGCTGATATTAAACATGGGTCAACAATTGCGCAATCAAGTAAATAAATTATAAATTCAAGGAAATCAATTACAAAATCAAGGAATTGCTATTAAGAATATTGAAAACCAATTGGGGCATATCGCTACTGCGCTTAGTAACCGAACAGTAAGAACTTTTCCTAGTACTGTGGAACCAAATCCCAAAGATCAAGGAAAAGAACAAATTAAAGCGATACAATTACAAAGTGGAAAAAATTGGAGACAAGAGTGCAAAACAAAACAGAAACTGAAAAAAAGAATGTGGATATCGAAAAAGAAAAGGATCATGAATACCCAGATTTAGAGTATCCATTTACACCAATGAAAATTAATGTGGAAAAACCTCCACCACCGTTTCCTCAAAGATTGAAGCAACACAAACAAAATAAATAATTTTCCAAATTTCTAGAAATTCTTAAGGAGTTCTTCGTGAATATTCCCTTCGTAGAAGCTTTAGAGTAGATGCCCAATTATGTGAAATTTATGAAAGATATTCTAAACAAGAAAAGGAAGTTCATGGATAACGAAACTCTTGCAATTAGTGAAGAGTGTAGTACAATTATTCAGAAAAAACTTCCTGAAAAAATTAAAATATCCTGGTAGTTTCACTATACCATGTGCTATTGGTGAAAAATTTTATGGAAGAGCATTATGTGATTTGGGAGCCAACATTAATCTTATGCCTCTATCAATTTTAAAAAGATTACGATTAAGAGAAGTCTCACCTACTTCTATAACTCCACAGTTAGCGGATCGTTCAGTTATATATCCTAAGGGAGTTATAGAAGATGTGTTAGTAAAAATTGATAAATTTATCTTTTCTCTGGATTTCATTGTTTTAGATATAGAAGAAGATAAAGAAATACCTATTATTTTAGGGAGACGACTTTTAGCTACTAGAAAAGCTATGATAGATGTTCAAAAAGGAGAATTAA
>NW_018252240.1:17695-19545 GCF_001263595.1 Phalaenopsis equestris | reverse complement strand
AATTAACTATGAGAGTTAATGATCAAGAAGTGACTTTTAACATTGCAAAATCTATGAAATACCCTGCTATTGAAAGAGATAATGAATGTTTTCGCATGGAAATTATTGAACATCTATTGAAAGAACATTTTAAAGAACATTTTCAATGGAAATAACAATTTGAAGAGAGTGATGAAGTTATTCTGGACGAATTAGAAAATGAATAATTAGATTATGTTCAGGAAAGATTTGAGATGTTGGATATTACGGAAAATGCCGATAAGAATCTATTTCCATCAATTATAAAACCACCTGAACTTGAGATGAAATTATTGTCTAGCCACTTGAAGTATGTATTTTTAGGAGACTCGTCTACATTACTTGTTATTATATCTTCAGAATTAAATTATTTGCAAGAGCAAAGACTGTTAGATACATTGAAAATATATAAGAAAGCTTTTGGTTGGACCTTAGATGATATTTAGAGAATCAGTCCCTCAATAGGTATGCATAGAATTATATTAGATGAACAATATAAACCAAGAATTAATCCACAAAGGAGATTAAATCTGATGATGAAATAAGTAGTTAAGAAGGAAATTTTTAAATGGTAGACACTGAAATTATATATCTTATTTCAGATAGTGCGTGGGTAAGTCCAATTCATTGTGTTCCTAAGAAAGGAGGAGTGACTGTTGAGACATAAGAAAATAGTGAATTAATACCTATTAGACAAGTTACTGGGTGGCGTATTTGCATTTATTATAGAAAATTAAACACTGCCACCAAGAAAGATCACTTCTCTTTACTCTTCTTAGATCAGGTAGTAGATAGACTTGCTGGGCACAAATACTTTTGTTTTTTAGATGGATATACCGGCGTCCATCAAATTCTTATTACTCCTAAGGATCAAGAAAAGATAACATTTACTAGTACTTTTAGACCTTTTGCTTTTCGAATGATGCCTTTTAGATTATGTAATGCACCTGCAACATTCCAGAGATGTATGATGTCCATATTTAGTAAATTAATTGAAGATGGATTGGAAGTATTTATGGATGATTTCTCCGTATGGTTAGGAGTTTTCTTGGACATGTTAGTTTTTACAAGCGTTTTATTAAAGATTTTTCAAAAATTACCAAACCTCTATGCTAACTTTAAGAAAAGGACAAGAAATTTGAATTTACTGAAAGCTATGTAAATGCCTTTGAGCTATTAAAAGAAAAATTAATCATAGCTCCTATTATAGTTTCAATTTACTGAATTGATGTGTGATGCTAGTGATTATATGCTAGTGATTATGCTATTGGACATTGGAGTTGTCCTTGGATAAAGGTATGAAAAGATTTTTAAAGTTATATACTACGCTAGCAAAACTCTTAATGATGCACAAATTAACTATAATGTTACTGAAAAAGAGTTACTCTCCATTATGTTTGCTTTAGATAAATTCAGATCTTATTTAACTGGAGCTAAATGTGTTGTCATTACTGATCACTCTGCTATTAAATATCTGATGCAAAAGAAGGATGCTAAACCAAGGTTGATTAGATGGATACTTTTGATGCAAGAATTTGATCTTGTGGTTATTGATAGAAACGGAACTGATAATCAAATTGTTGATCATTTGTCAAGATTAGAAAATCAAGAATCATCTGACACTGACAATGAAATTACAAACAGTTTCCCTAATGAACAACTTTGTAATATTAATGAGTGGAAAATACCATGTTGATATCTCATATTGTTAATTATATTGTAGGTGATATTTTGCCACCTATGCTGACATTGCAGCAACAAAGGAAATTCATTCATGATGCGAAAGCATATTTTTAGGATGAGCCTTATTTATATAAATAATTTAAGGATCT
>NW_018252240.1:14794-17636 GCF_001263595.1 Phalaenopsis equestris | reverse complement strand
GAGGACATTTTGGGATTGATAAAACTACTTATAAAATTTTACAAGCTGGATTTTATTGACCTACTATCTTTAGAGATGTTTATAGATACATAAAAACTTGTGATCAATGTCAACGAGTAGGCAATATATTTAGAAGAAATGAAATGCCTCTGAATTTCATGTTAGCAGTTGAGATCTTTGATATTTGGAGATTAGATTTAATGGGACCATTTATTCCTTCATTTGGGAACTTATATATATTTATTAATTGTAGATATATATTAATTGTAGTAGACTACATTTCTAAGTGGATTTGAGCACAAGCTTTACCTCATTGTGATACTAAAAGTGTTTTAAAGTTTTTAATGAATAATATTTTCACTAGGTACAAAATACCTAGAATGATTATCACTGACGGAGGATCCCATTTTAGATATAAATATATTGAGAGATTAGCAGAAAAATTTAATATTATTCATAGAATCTCTACTGCCTATCATCTTCAAACCAGTGGGTTAGCTGAAGTTTCTAATAGAGAGATTAAATAAATACTTGAAAAGACTGTAAACCCTAGTAGAGTAGATTGGTCCACTAGACTGGATACCGCATTATGGGCTTACAAAACTGCTTATAAAGCTCCTATTGGAATGTCTCCTTACAAATTAATTTTTGGAAAAAAACTTGTCACTTATCAGTGGAATTGGAGCATAAAGTTGGAGCATAAAGCATATTGGGGATTGGGGGATTAAAGAATTGAATTATAATTTGAAAGATGCTGGTAAGAAGAGATTGTTACAATTAAATGAATTAGAACAATTAAAAAATGAGTCTTATGATAACGAAAATATTTATAAGGAGAAACTAAAGTTATGGCATGATCGGTAGATTAACTGAAAGAAATTTGAACCAGGATAAGAAGTTTTGCTTTACAACACTAGTCTGAAGTTATTTTCTGGGAAATTGAAGTCTTGTTGGTTAGGACCCTTTACAGTTACTCAAGTTTATACTTATAGAGCTGTTGAAATTGAAGCTCAGAAGACGGGAAATAGATTTAAAGTAAATGGACACAGATTAAAATCATATTTTGAGGGTAAAAGACCAAATTTTAAATAGATTTTAGTGATCCGTCAACTTGAATGACACCTGAATAGGTCGGGCTGACGACGTTAAACCAAGCGCTTTATGGGAGGCAACCCATATTTATCTTTACATTTATCACTATTATAGTAGTTTTTATTTGAAAATATCATTAATATGTGGTAGTATTAAGCTCTACTACTCTTATTTACCCTTTAAATATCTTAAAAATGGGATCCATAGAGAAAATTAAAACGCATTCGGACATGAGCGAAACTGGGGACGACGCCCTAAACGCAGCCGACTGCTGGTTTTTCCTGAGAGTCCAGAAAAAATTAATACGGAAGCTTGCAGACGGCGCCATTGACCTCGTCGACGGCAAGATCGGCGAATTAGCGGTTGCTTGGGTTCAAATGACGGTTCTCAAAAATTTGATTTCTAGTTCATATTTTCCCTCCAAAAATGAAGTGAAACTCCACCAATTTCATTCCTATGGCGTCCAACTCCCCTGATAATCCCAGAATGTGAGTTTTCAATTGGCGAAAGTTTATTAGTGCGGAAGCGCAGCGAATCTTCAACAAGTTACTGATGAAGAAAAGATTGATCAAGGAAAGAGGATTAGTAAATCACGGATTGAATAATCCCACGATGAATATTGAAGAAATGATAGTGCGGCAAAGATGGGAAGCGCTATGCTACACTACTGCAGCCGTGGTTGTTTCTGTGGTGAAAGAATTTTATGCAAATTTGCATGGAACTAACCAGGGAGTTGTTTATGTGCGATGAAGAGGATTCCACTGAAGAATTTCCATTCTGACCCTTCTACAACCTCTTCGTTCATGTGCAATCAATGGGTGATCTCAGAGGAGAATTAAATACCGAGCCTGAAGATTAGTAGATTTATATTACTACCTATCTGTCTATCTATGTATTTTGACCTGAACTTTGTATTTTCTTTATTTTAGAATTATGCTGTTAGATCTGTGTATGTTTGAGACTAAGCATAGGATATTTTGTATTCAGCATTTTGAGTGTTGTGGCTTGGATTGCGATGCTGAAATTAATGTATGGAGGTTGAGAAAATATCAGACTTAGGTGTGTTATGTAACGTACATTGTACCCCTTGGAATTTATATATAAATGTGATGTTTTATGTTGTGAAACTTTATATGTGCTAAGTACATCATTTAGTCACTTAAAATTATGTCTATAATGATTAAATGGATATCGTTTAGCCTTGGAATTGATCAAAATTGCAAAAATTTGGAATTTGGACAAAATCAATAGAGCCCGCCGATGGCGCCCTAGAAGCCGCCGACGGTGATTTTTCCCAAGACTTAGGATTTAATTCTAATAGAGCGTGCCGACAACTCCATCGACCCCGCCGACAGTGAGCTCACGAAAAAACACCTTTAACCATGATTTTGACCAGTCAACTGCCACTATTCGTCATCCCCTTTCTCCTAAAAATGCCATTTTCGACCTAGGGCTTGAGAGATTTTGGATTGGGAGGTGATTTCAAGGCTTTTTGACACCTACTTTGATCATCTCTAGGTAAGAGCTTCACTCCAAACTAAAAATATTTGATTTTAACCATGAATTTCTTCCACATTGAGGAGATCCAAAAAATTTGAGAATGTGAAGAAAATTTGGGAAGAAATTCATGGATCTTAGTGTTGAACTCTTAAAATTACTATTGGAAGCCATGATTTGCATATTTGAAGTAATTTTTAGAATTTTTCTATAATTTGATTAGATTGAAATGGCTCCACAATAAAAGAGATGG
>NW_018252240.1:13776-14483 GCF_001263595.1 Phalaenopsis equestris | reverse complement strand
TATGAATCCTTTAGTACAATGGAAGGCCCCCTCAATAATGTGATCAACTTTCTCACTGATGGGAAAGGAACATGGAAGATAAAGCAGCGAGAACGGGTAAATTTTTCTGCTTCCATGTTGAATGCCACCTCTAAGGCGTGGCACTATTTCATTTCCTCTACTCTATTACCAACCTATCACCATAGTGAGGTACTAGATATAGAGCTATTCTAAATTTATATATTCAGAATAATAGAACTATAAATTTGGGGAGACAATTTTCAAGAATATAT
The DNA here is from genome assembly GCF_001263595.1 of Phalaenopsis equestris. NCBI lineage: Eukaryota > Viridiplantae > Streptophyta > Magnoliopsida > Asparagales > Orchidaceae > Phalaenopsis > Phalaenopsis equestris. Next base: position 14,211 of record NW_018252240.1, on the reverse strand, counting down.
TGACTACGGCGAGGAGTGAGACTAGTGGAGGTCTAGGACATCCTACACATATTTATGCAATTTGCAGACTTTCTGGAGTGGAATTTGGAAATGAAGAATGGGTTTACCCTATGAAACCCATTAGTAAGGCTAATTTGAAGACTTATGAATCCCTTGAAAAATGGAGAACTGGAAGTAGGAGTGAAGAACCTTCTACTAGTAGAGATGTCCCCTCTACTTATGACCTTCCATTCCACCTTCTAGTTCCTCTACCCTCTTTGATTTGATGAATGAGTTGACCTTGCAGCAGAAGTGCATAGATATGATAAATGAAAGGATTGGAGGTTTAGAACGTCGACACTATTAAGATAGTGAGTACCTTCAGAGGCATTCAAATTTTGAGGTAGCTTATTATGAAGCTCAGGCCCGACACTACAGAGGTGAGCCTGATGTTAC
>NW_018252240.1:12955-13696 GCF_001263595.1 Phalaenopsis equestris | reverse complement strand
GATATTGAATGAAATTGAGATATTGAATGAAATTGATGTACTTTTATTTCTGTGATTTTGTTTGTAATAGAAATGGATGTTTGTGTATTTGGACTTTCATTTTTATTATTTCTTTATACTTGGTTGATTTTTAATTATTGTTATAAAGTTAGTGTTATAGTTAAATGTGCATGTGTACTTTAATAGATGTTGAGTAGTATTTTGTGGATTGTAATGTAAATGTAATGTGATTTTTATTTTATTTTCGCATTTTAATTGTTTTGTTTAGTATTATGGTTGTGTTAGGAAATATTCTGCTTGTTTAATGTTTTAGTTTTATACTTATTTCAAAATTTCATTACCCAGAAATTCCTCTAATGATTTATATGTGTAGAAAACTCCTAAGATTACAGACCAGATGAAGTTAAAATTTGAGAAGGCCTGCAAAAATTTCAGAATAATGAATATGCCTACAATAAAGAGGTATGATTTATATTTGTAGTTTTCTCTTTCCACCTGTATTATTTCATATTTAAAAATTTAAGTTTTGGGGAGGGAAGAAAAAGATTAACTATTAGATGTCCTCTATTTCAATATTTTCAAAAATTATTTATATGATTTTATGTGTTGAATTTAATTCAGATAACTATATTTTGGTAGTTATTTAATTGTTATGGTAGATTTAAAGAAATATTTTTGTAATGAAAATTAATTTTGTAACTTAAGATATTTAGTATAAGAGAATAAGATTACAGTTAACTC
>NW_018252240.1:11702-12816 GCF_001263595.1 Phalaenopsis equestris | reverse complement strand
AAAATGAAGTTCAAAATCATTAAAGACTATTCAGATATAGTAATCCTCACTTGAAAAAGGAAAAAGAAATGATTGAAAACAATCCCTGAAATGAAAAGAAAAATAGATAGGATTGAAAGCAATTGAAATGAAAAAGAGAAAATGAAAAAGAGAAAAGAAAGAAAAAAATTATGGAAGTGAGGAGAAGCTTAAGGATATGCCTAATCAAAAATTGGCTTCACTGGACCTACCTAAAGGGAAAACTTAAATACATTCATGAACTTAGATTTATGGAATATGTCTTTTACTAATAGAGATCTCATGAAGTTCCTATCTCTTAGATATTCTAAGTGGCTTAATATTGCAACATATAGTCATTCTTGAAATGAATAGAAGACTGGAACTCTTAAACTTGATGACTAAATAATCTTGTGGCTACAGAGTTAATTCAATTACTTGAATTTTTTTTGAAAATCTCACTATGATATTTATTTAAATCAAACTTATAGTATTTCTCAATTAAAACTTTACTGCAGTAGATCATAACTTTTATATAGTACTAAAATTACTTGAGGACAAGTAATAGTTAAGTTTGGTGGATTTTGACCAGAGAAAAATATAGTGAGATTTTCATACCTATTTTATACTATTTTTAATGATATTGCACTTTGAAGAAAAGTATTTTTGATGTTTTGTTGTAGGAATTATGAAATAGGGTAATTGCAGCAAAAACATGCAAAAAGGAGCGAATTTGGAGTGAAAATGACCAAAATGTGGAGATTTGAACTTGGGCGCCGACGGCTAGTTTTTCTCGAGGCTACAGGACAAAATCCTTCAGAAGTCCGTCGACGGCGTCCTCGAGGCCGTCGAGGCCACTAACGGTGAGCTCGACGGTTCTGCCTACTCAAGCTTTAGAAAAGGCCAAATTTTGAAGGGATGCTTCGACAACTTTTGGGAAAGCTCTTCCATAACTTTAAAAGACTATTTTGGCCGAAAATTAGAATAGGCTGGAAGATTCTAGAAGGGGGAGAGAGTTTATGGAGGTTAGAAAGGTTCCAATAGTGTGAGGAATTCTTCAAGAGATTGTAAGAGTGGAGGGAAAGTGAGAGATTTCTTCCTCCTTGCTACTTCAAAG
>NW_018252240.1:9484-10733 GCF_001263595.1 Phalaenopsis equestris | reverse complement strand
TAATTTTAATAACTATTAAATAACTAATGATACTAATGATACTGATGATACTAATGATACTAATGAGGGTTTAAATGTGATATTCAATATATAAGAAAGCATCCTTCTCCTTGTCAAGAAATTATAGTGAATGGATAAAGTGAATTAGTTCAAATTATATTCTGTCAAATAGGAGCATACATATTCCTTACCCTTTAGTCCAGGCATAAAGAACATGTACTAATCCTACGCTTGTTTACTGAATCTGCTGCTAGGCTAGGAGGATACCAGCTCTCATTTAGGAGCTCCCATATTCCCCTCGCCTGAGGGCTAACATCTACACTTCAACACCAAAACGATAGGACTGAATTGGGGATTTTAGTATGTCACTCTAAAATCTCCAATTCTACACCCTATTTATTTGCACCCAACTTCCAAGGGCTTTGACCTCCCTGAATCTTGGATGTAATCTTCACTTTAGTTGTAAAACTCAACATATTTTAACAAATCAATTGGCCATATTGATAGTAAATTAAGATCGAAGTGAAAGATCATCACAATTTCTTAAACATTTTCATGGCTTCACCAATTCAAATCACCATTTCACAAATCTTGAGACAAGGAGAAAGGCAGAGAAAACTACTCAGATCTCATAGGAAAATCACAAAAAAACTTGGAATTCATATATAAAATCAAAGGCGTACAAACTACAACAAGTAAATAACTTATCTCGAATTTCTCCCCAAGAACATTCCTCGAAGTTCCTCTGAATCTCTTCCTTTCTTTACATCACACAGAATTCCTCTTTGAAGTAGTAGGACGAAGAAATCTAACACTTTCCCTCCACTCTTACAATCTCTCAAAGAATTCCTTACCAATTAGACTCTCTACACTTGTTTCACACTTCAATTTCAAGTCTCCCCTCTTCCAGCCTCTTCCAATTTTTGGCCAAAATATTCTTTTAAATTTGTGGATGAGCTTTCGCAAGAGCTGCCTAAGCATCCCTTCAAAATTTTGCCTTATCGAAAGCATGAGTAGGCATAACCTCCGAGCTCGCTGTCGGCGGCCTTGAGGGCACTGTCAGCAGATTTTTGGAGAATTTCGTCTTGTATCCTCGGGAAAAACTCGTCGTCGATGGCGTCAAGGGCACCGTCGACGCCCTAGTTTAAATCTCCACATTTTGGTCCTTTTCGCTCCAAATTCGCTCCTTTTTGCATCTTTTTGCTCCAATGACCCTAATTCATCATTCCTGCAACAAAACATCAAAAAT
>NW_018252240.1:8842-9093 GCF_001263595.1 Phalaenopsis equestris | reverse complement strand
TCCATAAATATAAGTTCAGGAATGTATTTAAGTTTTCCCTTTAGGTAGGTCCAGTGAAGTCAATTTTTGATTAGGCATATCTTCAAGCTTCTCCTCACTTCTATAATGATTTTCTTTATTTTCTCTTTTTCATTTGGATTGCTTTCAATCCTATCTCTTTTTCTTTTCATTTCAGGGATTGTTTTCAATCCTTTCTTTTTCCCTTTTCAAGTGAGGATTACTATATCTGGATAGCCTTTAATGATTTTGAA
>NW_018252240.1:2711-8755 GCF_001263595.1 Phalaenopsis equestris | reverse complement strand
AATCTTTTCTTCTCAAATGAATTTCTAGATTCTTAATACTTCAAAATATAGTTTCCTTTACTTTAAATAGTTAACTATAATCTTATTCTCTTATACTAAATATCTTAAGTTACAAAATTAATTTTCATTACAAAAATATTTCTTTAAATCTACCATAATAATTAAATAGCTACAAAAATATAGTTATCTGAATTAAATTCACTACATAAAATCATATAAATAATTTTTGAAAATATTGAAATAGAGGACGTCTAACAGTAAATCTTATTCTTCCCTTACCCAAACTTAAATTTTTAAATATGTAATAATACAGGTAGAAAGAAAAACTACAAAAAAAAATCATACCTCAGTATTGTAGGCATTTTCATCATTCTGAAATTTTTGCATGGCTTCTCAACATTTTTACTTTACCTTGTCTGTGATATTAGGAGATTTCTACACATATAAATCATTAGAGGTATTTCTGGGTGATGAAATTTTTAAATAAGTATAAAACTAAAACATTAAACAAGCACAATATTTCCTAACACAACCATAGTACTAATCAAAACAATTACAATTAAAATGCGAAAATAAAAATCACATTACATTACAATCCACAAAATACTACTCAACATCTATTAAACTACACATGCACATTTAACTATAACACTAATTTTATAACAATAATTAAAAATCATCCAAGCACAACAAAATAATAAAAATGAAAGTCCAAATATACAAACATCCATTTCTGTTACAAACAAAATCACAAAAAAAAAGTACAAATATAAGTACATCAATCTCATTCGATATCAAAATCCCAAGCTATATCTTCATCGCCTTGATCAGCAGGTGGATCAGGCTGATACTGAGTATATCGGGGGCACTCAGGAAAAGTAACATCAGGCTCACCTTTGTAGTGTCGGGCCTGAGCTTCATAATAATATACCTCAAAATTCGAATGCCTCTGAAGGTTCTCACTATCATAATCGTGTCGACGTTCTAAACCTCCAATCCTTTCATTTATCAATTCTCTTCCCTTCCGCTGCAATGTCAACTCATTCATCAAATCAGAGAGGGTAGGGGAACTAGAAGGTGGAAGATCATAACTTGTAGAGGGAACATCTCTACTAGTAGAAGGTTCTTGACTTCTACTCCCAGTTCTCCATTTCTTATGGGATTCATAAGTCTTCAAATTAGCCTTACTAATGGGTTTCATCGGTTAAACCCATTCTTCATCTCCAAATTCTACTCCATAAAGTTTGCAAATTGTATAAATAAGTCCACCTCCACTAGTCTCATCACTAGTCTCATTCCTCGCCGTAGTCAATATATTCTTAAAAATTAGTCTCCCCACATTTATAGTTTTATTATTCTAAATACAGAAATTCAGAATAGCTCTATATATAGTTACCTCACTATGATGATAGGTTGGTAACCAAGTAGAGGAAATGAAATAGTGCCACGCTTTAGAGGTGGCATCAAGCATGGAAGCAGAAAAATTTACCCATTCTCGCTGCTTTATCTTCCATGTTCCTTTCCCATCAGTGAGAAAGTTGATCACATTATTAAGTTGATCAGTGAGAAAGTTGATCACATTATTGAGGGGGCCTTCCATTGTACTAAAGGATTCATATTGGCAGCTATAAAAGTATGGGACTTCGTAAAAGGTGTTGATGCGTGCGGCAGCACGAAATCCTTGGACTTGAACGATTCTATCATCAGAAAAGATTACATTGGCGTAGAAATCCTTCACAATATTCCTTCACAATGAAATCCTTCACAATATTTGCATCAGCTTTATTAGTGGTGTAACAAAAGTTTTCCCACCTCCGCTCAGCAATAACTCGTTCAATTTCTCCTCCCAGACTTTCAAATACTCGATCTTGTATACACTTTTTTCCTTTAAATACTGAAGTAAATCTTGTTTGAGCCATCACAATGACGAAGCAAGACTCGTCGAACTCAACTCGTCTCTCTTTTGTCGTGGAGCCATTTCAATCTAATCAAATTATAGAAAAAATCCAAAAATTACTTCAAATATGCAATTCATGGCTTCCAATAGTAATTTTAAGAGTTCAACACTAAGATCCATAAATTTCTTCCCAAATTTGCTTCACATTCTCAAATTTTTTGGATCTCTTCAATGTGGAAGAAATCCATGGTGAAAATCAAATATTTTTAGTTTGAAGTGAATCTCTTACCTAGAAATGATCAAATCTAGTGTCAAAAAGCCTTGAAATCACCTCCCAATCCAAGATCTCTCAAGCCCTAAGTTGAAAATGGCATTTTTAGGAGAAAGTGGATGATGAATAGTGGCGGTTGACTGGTCAAAATCGTGGTTAAAGGTGTTTTTTTCGTGAGCTCGCCGTCGGCGGGGTTGATGATGCCGTCGACGCGCTATATTGGAATTAAAATCCTAAGTCTCGGGAAAAATTCGTCGTCGACGGCGTCGAGGCCGCTGTCGGCAGGCTCTAGTGATTTTGTCTAAATTCCAGGTTTTTGCGATTTCAATCAATTCCAAGCGTAAACGACATCCGTTTAATCATTATAGACATAATTTTAAGTGACTAAATGATGTACTTGGCACAAATAAACTTTCACAACACAAAAAAATCACGTTTATATATAAATTCTAAGGGGTACAATGTATGTTACATAAAACACCTAAGTCTGGTATTTTATCAACCTTAATATATTAATTCAATGTCACAATACAAGCCACAACACTCAAAATGCTGAAAACAAAACATCTTATGCTTAGTCTCAACTATACAGAGATCTAACAGCGTAATTCTAAAATAAAGCAAATACAAAGTTCAAATCAAAATACATAGATAGACAAATAGGTAGTAATATAAGTCTACTAATCTTCAGATACTAAGATCAGCCATTGATTGCACATGAACGAAGAGGTTGTAGAAGGGTCAGACTGGAAATTCTTCAGTGAAATCCTCTTCTATTAACTTCATCCCCCTCATCAGTTGTATTAAGTTATCTTCTAAATGTCAAGAATGAACAAAATGTTCTTTCATTCTCTAGTCCAGATGATCAAAGAAATCAGAGATTTTATTAATCGCATTCATGACATTTTGTACCTCGTTTTCCAATTTCTTGATTCGGTGCAGGATCATCAGAGACTTATCAGGAATTAAGGGTTGAACTGGTAGTGAATTCTGAGAGGATTGATCTACTATAATGGCCATGTCATTTTCATCTTTAAAAATTGAGAATCTCTCAGTTAGGTCCAAAGGCTTCCAAGGTAGCAGTACCTTTTCCCAATTTTCAGGAACTGACTGCAAAGTGAGAAAATTGTGGAGGGGTGTCCAAGCCCATAAGTTGATCCATGAACGATTAGGCCCAAAACTGACTTCACAATTATGGATCCAATGTCGATCGGCAGTCCCCTTTGGATGCAGTAATTCAAAATGACACTTTCTTTAGAAACATTGTCAATCTTCATTGTCGGTAACAGTTTCGCAGAAATGAAAAAGTGCCAATGTTTCAAAATGGGATTTAGGAGTTTTGCAGAAAAACTAACATACCCGTTTTCTCTTGTTTCCGAGTCGTATGTTTCATCCGTTAAATATTGGTAAATCTCATTCATCTGGTTTCTCGCTGGGATGAAATTGGAATAGTGGCAGACAGGAACATTCTCTATCATGTATAATTCGTTGATCCGTGCAGGAGTGAAAGTGATCCATCTTCCTTGCACATAAACAACTCCCTGGTTGATTCCATGCAAATTTGTACAAAATTTTTTCACTACAGGAACAACCACAACGGAGGTAGTGTAGCACAACACTTCCCATCTTCACCGCACTATATTTTTTTCAATATCCATTGTGGGATTATTCAATCCACAATTTATGAATCCTCGTTCCATGATCAATCTTTTCTTCATCAGTAACTTGTTGAAGATTTGCTGCGCTTCTGAACTAATAAACTTTCGCCGATTGAAAACTCGCATTCTGGAATTATCAGAGGAATTGGACGCCATATGAATGAGATTAGTGGAGTTTCACTTCATTTTCGGAGGGAAAATATGAAATAAGAATTGAATTTTTTATTTTAAGAAGACAATTCCCGCCCAAAAACCGCCAAAAACTGCCATTTGAACCCAAGCAACCGACAATTCGCCGGTCTCACCGTCGGCCGGGTCGATGGCACCATCGGCGAACCTTTGTATTAATTTTGTCTAAACTCTCGGGAAATACCCACCGTCAGTGGCGTCGAGGGCGCCGTCGGCGCCCAATGCAAAATTTTCACAATTTTTCTCTGGTCCGAATGCGTTCCAATTTTTCTCTATGGAACCCATTTTTAAGATATTTCAAGGGTAAATAAGAGTAGTAGAGCTTAATACTACAACATACTAACCATAATTTCAAATAAAAACTACTATAATAACGATAAAAGTAAATATAAATATGGGTTGCCTCTCATAAAGCACTTGGTTTAACGTCGTCAGCCCGAGCTACTCAGGTGTCATTCAGGTTTACTGATCATTAAAACCTCTTTAAAATTTTGTCTTTTACCCTCATAATATGGTTTTAATCTGTGTCCATTTACTTTAAATTTATTTCCCATCTTCATCAAAATCCACTAAATTCACTACCAAATTGATTTCAAAACGACTTTCATCCTTCATGAAAGTTGTTCATCATGATGTCTTACACCAAGCACAACAATTAATTTGGACTTAGCCCATGGCTAGCCCAAGTTTGACCCAAACTTAGCCCAGCATGCTTAAAATGGGTCAAAAATCAAAAATCCACCAAATTTATTAACCAATTGACCTCAAAATGACTTTCACCCTTTCATGAAAGTTGATCCTCATAGTCTCTTACACCAAATGCCACAAATAATTGGGCCAATTGACATGTCAAACCTAGTCCAAACACAAGATTTGTTCATATGCACCCTTTTGGACTTATGGCCAAATCTAAATCAATTGAGCTTGGTATGGTCAAATGAGCCTTACCTTAACTCATTCTAGACTCTAGAGTTGAGTTTAAATTGATATTTATCTCATGGGTAAAAATATTTTTTTAATTTTTAAAGGGATAAAGAGAAGGTTAAATCCAAGTACTTGTCAGACCACATGTCAATACTCTATGGTGCCATTTTTACTGCTCATTATAAGCTTTAACCATGACCCAACCCTTGGTTAACCAATTTAACCCAAGCTAAAGCCCAAAACCGTGAGCCCCCACATGACCAATACCCAAATTCATGCCAAGAACCACCTCCGCCCAAATTAAGCTGAGAGCTCCTCTCCTTAACACCTAAGCAGTGGGACTAACCCCTCAATTGGCCAGCCAAGCTTCCCCTTGGTGAATTTCTATAAAATGCCCCCCACGGCCATGAATAGTGCGGTAAGAAAAATTTTTCACCAAGGCTTCCCAAACTCCTCAGAGAGCTTCTCTAAGAGTCCCTTAGCACATTACAATAAATTTCCCTCTCCAAATTCCACCACAGAAATCCAATTTTGAGTTTGAATTCCTGCCCAAAACCAGGACAAACTTCAATCCGAACCTACACATCACCAAACTTCAAACAAATTGGCTCTATACCTTCACAACAGTGAAGGAAGTCAAATTATTATTATATACAAATCAAACCATTTAACACAGCTTAATTATATGTATTATGAAGCAAAGAAGGTTAAATTAAGCCCTTAGCATGTGAAGGAATTTAAATAAAATTTTCTCTCCAATAAAGAGACTCTTATTTGGAGCGTATTTTAATTATTATTTTTTAATTTAATTTTCCAAAAAAAAAAACCAAATTATATGAGGTAAGCTAACTTACACTGGCATGATCATGCTTGTACTACACTTGTCTAAAACAAGGTGTTCGTCTCTTCAAGATGAATAATTAAAAAAAAGGATCATTAAAATCCATTAAGAAACGAGAGATATATTAAGGTTTTAAAATGGACGGCTCTCAGTTAAGGCCATCGGGGACGATGAACGGATGTCGTCCATTCTCGCGAGTATTGAATGGATGACGGAGATCAAGCCGGATGATCCTCTGGAACGATATGGCGGGTCGCGTGGCAG
>NW_018252240.1:397-2693 GCF_001263595.1 Phalaenopsis equestris | reverse complement strand
TAGGCGCACGCCGCGTGGCTGTTCGACGGATATAATGATCCAGTCAGCCCACGGTTTGAATAAATAAATAAGGGTATTTAATAAATTCAGAAAATAGCCCCTAAACTTCAAAAATCCATATCTTTGCATAGAAAATTCATAAAAATAAAATAAAAATACCCACTTGCTTAGTGAACATAGGAAAATCATATGGAATTATTTTCACATTAATTTGATACATAAAATATTTTTAAAAAATGAATTAGAATTAGGGGTTTTTCAATTCTCCATTCATATTGGATTATCACCTTGATCCCAAATTTTTATATGTTGTAGCCTCTGTCTAAGTGCATAATTTGAGCATTTTTCCAAAGACATAAGAGATCTCTAGACAGGGACCTTAATTTTCTAATTTCTTATGCATTTTTTATTCAAATAATTATAGAAAATTGTACTTAGCTTAAAAAATTCTACAAAAATTCATGTAAGTTCTCTATGCCCAGTGTAGCCTTAGAAAATAATTTCATGATTTTTAAAAATCAAAACATCACTGTTTTGAGCAAACCCTAATTTGCTTAAAACATTTAATTTGAAGTACACAAAGATTAAAATCACTTGATTTTTGTTCTCTACTGTGGCTCATGAGTCAGAAAACTCACCATAAAAAGTTTAAAGGATTTGGAGATCATTTAGTATTTTTAATTGATTTTTAAAAATGACCATCAAATTTGAAACTTAAATGATTTTTAAAAATCAAAATATAACTCCAAAAATTATGAAACTTAGTTTTTTTTAGTTCCCTGATATCAGAGGATTTAATAAAAATAAAAATATATTTAAAATAAAAACTTGATTTTTAGGTTATTTTTTAATAATTAAAAAATAAAAAAAAAATCATAAAATATTAAACTCATCGAAATGTTCCAAATTATTTTCTAAAAACTTAGGAATCATTGGAATATTTTTCCAAGATCTAAAAACAAAGATATCTATTTTTAAATCTTAAAATGATTTTTAAGGCTTAAAAAAAGAATTTTCTACAAAATAATTCTAAAAGATCAAATAAAAATTAGAAAAATTAAAAAAAAATTCTCTGGGTTCCCTGACCTCAAAGAGATTTTTCAAAGATATAAACCTCAAAGAGATTTTTTCCCTGACCTCAAAGAGATTTTTCAAAGATATAAAACATATTTTTCAACATATAAAATATTTTATTTTTATTAAAATCCCCAAAAATTCAAACATTTTTAATAAATTACAAAAAATTCAAAAAACCATAAAACTTTGGCCAAATGACTTTCTTGTCTAGTGCTAGCTTACATAAAAATTTCAAGTGATTAGAAATTGTCCTGATCATCTTTTGGAATTTTCCTTGAAAATGCACATTTTTGCATGAAAATAATTATATAAATCAAATTAAATTTTGAAAATTAACATTTTCTCCTCTGATGTCTTAATTGACCTATTATTAAGGTTACATAAAAATTTCAAAGTCATTTGACTTAAATTTGACAAATTATGAAAGTTTGGACCCTTAGGGACAAAAATGTATATTTGGATATTTTAGCCTTAATGAACCTTTAGGCTTAATCAAAATGGGAAATGGGTAATTTATAATCTTAATTAACTCATTTGATAACTTTGATCAAAAATGGGTTTAATTGGTAGAAACCCACTTCACTTTCCCAAATTATAAGATAAATGAATAATTCCCATAATTATAAAAATTTTGGAAATTTCATCAATTTTTGAATTTAGAGGTATAACTTTGGAAATCAATGATTTCACACCCTTGTTTGATAATCAAAATGATGTTTAAATGATCTTGATAATGATCACTTAAAGTTTTAAATCTTTACAAAATCAATACACACACTGAATATATTCACTTAGGTCTTAAGGACTTAGTGGTGAACTTATGTTGAAATCGACTTGTTAAAAGAGGATTAGAAAAATCATTATAATCAAACTCTTTTAAAACACCACAAGTCCAATTAGGACTAAAATTTGGCTAAGTATTCTTAATAGCACTAATTTGTCTCCTAAAGGGTCTGCACCGACATAATTTTCAAATTGAAAGGTAAATGACATTTACCTTATTCTTGGAAATAATGAAGGCATCAATATTCACTGAGCATCAGGATATTCAGGATGAATTATTAAGTAACATAATAAAGTTTAAATGAACCTAATGTCTTTTACCAGACATTAAGAAGGTTGCATGGACCTGCTCCCTACTCTTAATCTGGTGAATACCTTAGGGATCTACTAAACTTAATATGTTTTACTTAATAATATTATCCTTAAAATTTAAGGA
>NW_018252240.1:0-265 GCF_001263595.1 Phalaenopsis equestris | reverse complement strand
TTTACAGCATTTTACAGTCTTTCTTGTACTTTTGTACTTGCTTGTACCATACTTACTGCATAAAAAATACTTGCATGTTAAAAACAAAACAAAACCAAAACCAAAACCAAAAACAAAATTTCAAACAAAAATACCTCACAACATTTCAAAATATAAAATAACTCAAAATTTAATCACAAACATAACCAAAACTACAACAACAAATAAATAAAAACGTCTTTGTCGGAAGTTTGGGAACCCTCGGAGGAGGTAACCTACGGTTGCT
>NW_018252239.1:5035-46975 GCF_001263595.1 Phalaenopsis equestris | reverse complement strand
CTAGACCTCAACCAAAAGTGAGGTCAACAATCGTGAAAAAAATGAATTTTATTAAAAGTTGTAAATCCCTATAAATTGGATTGGTATGCTAGATTAGATACTATATTGTGGGCATACAAAACTGCTAATAAGACTCCTAGGTATGTCACCATACAGACTTATTTTTGGGAAAACATACAACTTAACAGTAGAATTGGAGCATAAAGTATTTTAGGCTATTAAGGAATTTAATTTTAATCTAAAAGATGTTTGTGAGAAAAGATTATTGCAACTCAATGAACTTGAGGAGATTAAAAATGAAGCATATGATAATGCAAGAATCTTTAAGGAGAAAATGAAAATATGGCATGATTGGAAGAATATTAATAAGAAGTTTGAACCTGGACAAGAAGTTCTATTATATAATATAAAATTGAGATTATTTCCAAGAAAACTGAAATTCAGATGGTTTGTACAATTTAAAGTGATTAAAGTTTGTCATCATGAAACTGTTGTTATTAAGGATCCTAAAACTGGAAAGATATTTAAATTTAAGGGGAATCGATTGAAACATTATTATGAAGAACATATACCCCAATTTAAAGAATTTTTGAAGTTAAGTCAACCTAACTAAACCAATGGTATGTCGGGCTGACGACATTAAACCAAGCACTTTATGGGAGGCAACCCATATATATATATCTATATATTTTTATATTACTATTTTTTTAATAAATGTGTTTATGCATTAGGGAATAATAATATTTTTAAGTCCTACACAATTTTATATGTCATAAATTAAGACAAATATTGTTATTGGAGAAAAATTTGGAATTAAATTAAACCAAAAAAAATTTCAGATGCGAATTTGGCCTCTTACGCCAATGATCCCGATATTCTTTTTTATATGTAAAATTTAAGATCTTGACACCACTACTTGAAGATTTTAATCCTCGATAATGACACCAAAAAATTGATCCCAAGCAAAGTAAGATTTCAATTATATTTCTAGGGATTCTACGCAAGTATACGTATCGTTATCAAGCAATATAAAGCTATCTGATCCCATGGAATTAAATTAAGATGTTAATCACGACGATTTTTAAGATAAATTCTAGTTTAGAATAACACACCCTAGCTTGGAAGGTCGATAAAAGTTAGGTTTTGATTTTATCCTACAATTATCACTACAATACTACTTCTACGTCTAAATTAAAATAGTTAGTGAAAATCAGAAATTGGGGTTTTTAATATATTAAAAATACAGGAAATTTAAGTAAAATATCTTTTTTCCTTATCATGAATTAGTGATAAACATAGAAATTCAATTGTGGAAGTATGCTAAATGTGTTGTGCCAAATAGGAGCAATAATATTCTTTACCCTTACTAGAGATGCTATAAAGAACATTAGTTAATCTATAGTTTGAATAGGCGGGGAAGATACTAGCTCTCACTCTAGAGTTGCCTCTTCTCCCTCCACCTAATGGCTAACACTTGCATCAAACCTAAAATAATAGACCAAATTAGGAGGCTTTAGCATGTCACTCTAAAGCGCTCTAATTCTAAACCCATTAAAGATTTTTTCCCTATTTATTTGCACTCAACCATATGGACTACATTCTCATCCATACAATCTCATGTGATTCTACCATAGTTGATTGAGACAACACCATCCCAGATCTTACATTTTCTCACAACCGATTTTAACATGCAATTTGATCAAGTTTACATGTAAATGAAGAACAAAGTAAAATAATCACAATATATACTCACTCTACAAAATTTTATATCCTACACATGCATACTAATTCATTCCAAGAGGGAAGAGTAAAGAAAACTACTCACTACATAGGAGAAATAACAAGAACTTTTCATTGAACAAGACTTCAAAACCATACAAACAATGTACTAGATTCAAATAAAAATACAATGAAAATACTTATCTCTTATGGAAATTAAACTATCCTTTTATAGTAAAAGCGGTCTCTTTTCAATCCTCTCCAAGAACAATGTGAAAAGAAAAGAAGAAATCTCTCACTCGCTCTCTTTCTCTCTCACCTTGCCGGCCTACTTGGGGCTCACCTCCAAGCCTTCTTCTTCGTCTCCAAGCCTTCTTATCTTCTTTTAATTAATTTAAGAGTCCAAGGATATTTTAAAAATAATTCCAAGCCTTTTTTTATAATTTCCCAAGAGGTGCTTAAGTGTCTCTTCAAAACGTTCCATATTCATTAAATCTTCCAAATGATGTCTTATGTGTCTCTTCAAAACTCCATATAACCACGCCAAATTGTTCTACAAACTCCATTTTATCAAGTCCAATGAATTTCCAAAGATATTCATGAAACATCGCTTCAAAAATCATCAAAATCTGACGTAAATTCTAGAAGTTACGTTAAAAACCGTCACCGGTGCCTAATAACCGATTCTTGGGCGCTGAAGCGCCCCCCTCTCTGTCTGGTGGCACCTAAGCACCATTTTTGGTGCTTAAGATCCAAGCACAACACTTAAGTGTCTGGTTTATGTCCCCTTGGCTCCAGTGTGCCTCAAGTCCACACGATTTGCTCTTGGTGCTATGACGTCATATGAAATTTTTCATTTTTGCTTCACTTTATTCTCATTTTCTCTAAATGTCCATTCCATGTACATGAAACGCAAAAACATAAGAAAAAATATCTTTAAAGTGAAATATCATTAAAAAATGAAGCATGCGAAGTAGTATATTTTTAGGCGTACCAAAATCCCCCAAACTTAAACATTACTTGTCCTCAGGTAATACTACATTTTTAAAATAATTTATGTAGATTAGAGTTAATGGGTCATCCCTAAGAATTGTTAAAATTTTATTACAAAAATGTGATAGTTCAAATTAGATGAACTTCTGGTGAATCAGACAAGCCCAAGATCTAAAATATTTATCATCAAACTTGGGAATTGGTTTTCCTATCTAATTCAGAAATATATGCAGATTTTT
The DNA here is from genome assembly GCF_001263595.1 of Phalaenopsis equestris. Lineage (NCBI taxonomy): Eukaryota > Viridiplantae > Streptophyta > Magnoliopsida > Asparagales > Orchidaceae > Phalaenopsis > Phalaenopsis equestris. The sequence continues at coordinate 44,024 of NW_018252239.1, read as the reverse complement.
CAAACTTTGGATTCTATGAACTTTACTTTCTAGACTTTAGAACTCTCTTAAAAATAATTTTTACTCATATAAGTATAAAAAGCAAGCTTAGACTTTTCTAAGTTCTTTACTCTAGAAAGACTCAAGTGAAACCAATTTTTTATTAGGACCTCTTCTCAAACTTCTCCTCATCTTTTTTTTTCTTTTCTTTTCCTCTCTTTTCTTTTTTTTTTTTGCATTTTTTTTCTTTTTTTTAGAATCTTTTTTATCCATTTGTTATTTTTTTCTTTATTCTTATATGTGAGGATTACTATATCTGGAGAAGTCCTTAAATAATTTTGAATTCCACTATCCCCCTCTAAAGTTAAAACTTATTACTTTCCTTCACTTGAAATGATGTATATATATAATTTTTAAAATACTTTCTAAGAGAGCCTTAAATGTTTTAAAATAAAAATTCTAAGAATCCTTCATTTTTCAAAAACACATTTTTTCCTACTAAACATGGTTATTCATTTTCCCAAGCTCTCCAGTAAATATCCTTAACTCTAGGTTCACCCTTTTTACTAAAAATGTCAACTAAGTTTTCCTACACCATTTTTATACTTAAAATTCTAACATCCTTAAGATGACTCCACATAACAATAATCATTAGAAATAAAATACAAATTTATTTGTAGTACTTTTGAAAATAAGTAAGGTTTAAATTTGAAACATTTTTCTTTTCCCCCAAACTAACGCTCAAACATGTGTATCAATGAATGCGATAGGAAAAGATCACTTTTACAATGTACTACACATCCTACAAAAATATCAACAAATAATGCATGTTAGAATATTGCAGTAGAAAGTAAATCTAGCCTAAACATGCTTGCCATAACACTATAAAAGAATTTTAAATAGTAGAATAAGTACAAACTGGAGATTAAACAGTAACACATTTTAAACTTCATAAAGGAATTGCTGGATGCTAACAAGTTTAAAATATTGAGATAAGTTTTGTCATTTATAAAGACTCTTTTAACTTGACTTATAAACTTAGACGGACAAACTCCAAAACTTAGAGTCACAAATTCATAAACAAACAACGATTAAGGTTAATTTGATCTCCCTTCTACTCACATTTCCCCTCCTTACTTTCAATTTCTAACAGAAGAAACTACACTAATAAAGTGGGTGTATTCTAAAACCTTGTATCATTGTCACCTATGGACTAGAATAACTTCTCATTTTACCAATTTTAGGGTTACTCTAAGTTTAAGGCATACACAATCTGGTAAATATAGTATAGTTCTTCTAGATGTTGTTCACTAACTAACTTCATGACATTACCCGGTGAAGACAAAGTTAGATAAAGGAAGTAATAGAGTTTACATGGAGCGTCTTAAGTCCAAACACTACATGATTCAAGGTAATGCTCAGCTCTGGTTAAGAACTAAGTCATAACAAACTCGTCGACCTGCTACTACGAGAAATCATATATAAATATAGTCATGACGAAGGAATTAGCTCACAACATTAATCCAAATCACTCTTACACATCAAAAATAGATCAAAGTTCAACTTCTCAATGTTATCCAATCCAACATAACAATAATCAATCCAACATAACAATATAACAATAATCACAATAAATAGATAACAAAGATAACCATGGGTTGCCTCCCACGAAGCACTTGGTATAACATCGACGACCCGATGTATCTAATTTTTACTCTGGTTGTTCCAGCATCAAAATGTCATTCATTTTGTTTGTACACCACGGAATAGCCATTCAGTGATTTTGAATAACTCTTTCCTAGGAGATCTTTTACTGATTTCATCATTCAATTCATGCTCTTCTTTGGATTGAGTCGAATCTGAAGATATAAAGACTGATGGTGTAGATGAATTCCCTAAATCGGTAGGATTTAAAATTGTATGGGGTACATTCATCTTAAGTTCGTGAGATTTTTCAACAGACGGAATTAAGAGTTTACTATTTTTGGTAATGTCCATCATTTCACACCTCTCCTAAACATACATACAGTCTTCTTTAAACAATGTTTTCAACTCATCATGAAAGTCCATTTCGATCTCATTTGTTAACTTACTCTCAAAAATATCTTAGCAATGGTCATTACTTAGTTTATCAATTTCATCCACCCAAAAACAATCATTATCTTTTCTCTTAGCTGGATACTTCATAGCCTTTAAAACATCAAAAGTGGCTTCATGATCATTAATATTCATAGTCAACTTTCCTTTTTATGCATCTATCATAGCTTGTCCAGTAACAAGAAAAGGTCTCCCCAAAATAATTAGATTTTCTTTTATCTTCCTCAATATCTAATACAATAAAGTCTGCAGGAAAGATAAATTTATCCACTTTAACAAGCACATCTTCTACAACTTCTTTTGGATAAATGATAGCTCGATCAGCTAACTGAAAGGTTACAGTTGTAGGAGAAATTTTGGCTAAAACTAACCTTCTAAATATTGATAGAGACATCACATTAATGCTTGATCCTAAACACACAAGCTTTTCCACATAATCTTTCTCCAAATACATAAGGAATTGTTAGGCTAGAATTGATAGAGACATCACATTAATGCTTGATCCTAAACACACTAAAGCTTTTCCACATAATTTTTCTTCAATTGCACATGGAACGGTTAAGATACATGGATCTTTAAGTTTTTTAGGAAGCTTTTTCTAAAGTATAGCGCTGCACTCCTCACTTAGTGCAACTGTCTCGAATTTCTTTTTCTTGTTTAATATCTCCTTCATAAATTTTGCATAACTTGGCATCTGTTCCAAAGCTTCAGCGAAAGGAATTTTTATCGTTAATTTCTTAAGTACTTCAATGAACTTTGAAAATTGTTTATATAACTCATATTGTCTAAGTCTTTAAGGAAATGGAGGTGGTTGTCTTTCTAAATTGATTTTAGTTGGAGATATCAAAATTTTCAGATCCTCAAAAACATATTCTTTAGGTCTTTTAGTTTCATTTGTTTCACTTACAACTTCTATCTTTTTTTCTAACCAAATCCTTTATCTCTCTTCCACTTCTTAATTGGACAGCTTCTACTTGTTCATTATTGTTCTCTTTAAGGTTGATCTCAGTGTTGCTAGGAAGTGTTCCTTGGGGTTTATTGCTAAGTGAATTGGCAATTTGTCCCAGTTGATTCTCTATGTTTATAATCACAGCAGTTTGACCTTACAACCTTGCAACTGGTTTCCCATTTGCAATACCACTTCTTCTATAGACATCTTCCTATCCTCAAATTGTTGATCATTGTTAGAGTTTGGTGGATATGAAGGTCTAAAGTTTGTGTTCCCGTGATTATTCCAACTACCATTAGGATTTGCTTGATTATTTTCCCATTGTTGTTTTTCACCCCAAATAGTATGATATCAGTTAAAATTAGGACGGCTCTTCCAACCTGAGTTTTAAAAGTTATAATACAGGTTGTTTAAGATACTTAAAGTCTCATATGATAAGTTAGAATCAATCATATGCCCTAATGAACTTTCCTCACTTACTGAAGTGAATTGAGGCTGGTTCATTCCAAAATGGTCCAACTTCCTTGATATTGCAGCAATCTGAGATGCTAGAGTTATAATCACCTCTGTATCATGAACACTGACTACATTCTTAAGATTTACCCTTGTAGAGGGCCATTGAAATTAATTTGTAGCCATTTCTTCAATTAACTCATATGCTACATCAAATGGTTTTGACATTAATGATCCACCAGCGGCAGCGTCAGTTGTAGAGCTAAGGGATCATACTAAACCATTTTAAAAGATTTGAATCATTAACCATTCTGGAAGAGCATGGCGTGTACACTTTTATAGGAGTTCCTTAAATCTTTCCCAAGTTTCGTATATTGATTCCACTTTATACTGAAAAAATGAGATAATATCATTTCTAAGTTTAGTAGTCCTTGAAGGTGGAAAATACTTAGGTAAGAACTTCTGAGTTAACTCCTCCAAATTTTTAATAGAGATAGGTGCTAATGAGTATAACCACATTTTTGCCTTACCCCTTAGTGAGAAAGGAAAAATTCGTAGGCTAACAACATCGTCTGACATGTCGTTATAATGCAATGTAGCACAAAGTTCTAGAAAATTTGATAAGTGTAAATAGGGATCCTATGAAGGAGTCCCTCCAAATTGATTGTTCTGCATTAATTGGATAATCGATGGATTTATTTCAAATTAGTCAGCTTCTACGATAGGGGTTTGTATACTTTAGTGAATTCTTCTGTCGTAGGATTTGCATAATCCCTCAATGATTTATGACAATTTTATAAGTTATTATTTTGAATGTTTTTCATTTCCATTACTAGTTTTTCAAGTCCTTTCTGTTTTTCGATTTTTTTCCTTTTTCTAACTCAGGATCATAAGACACAATTCTTACAGATCCTTTGTTTTGCATATGCAACACAACAAATAATACATTAATAATTAAATAAATAAAACAAAAAATATATTGAACACTATAAAACATTTTCAAAAACACATTGTTTTTCACACAAATAGTTTTTCTTACAACACTATTCATACTAAAAACACTTTTCACACAAAAATAGTTTTTTTTATGAAACTACAGTTTCCAAGTGTAAGCCTAATTACTTCAAATAAAATTCTCCTAAATGTCAAGATCAACCGTTGTGATCCCCGACAACAAAGCCAAAAACTTGATCCCGATATTCTTTTTTCTATGTAGAATTTAAGAAGTTGACACCACTACTTGAAGATTTTAATCCCCGGTAATGGCACCAAAAACTTGATCCCAAGCAAAGTATGATTTAAATTATATTTCCAGAGATTCTACGAAAGTATACATATCATTTTCAAGTAATATAGGGCTTTCTAATTAAGCCCAAAATATCGATCCCATGGAGATCGAGGTTAACCATGGTGATTTTGAATAGAAATTCTAGTTTAGAATAAAACACCCTAGCCAAAACGCCCTAGCCTGGAAGGTCGATAAAAGTTTGGTTTTAATTTTATCCTACAATAATCATTACAATACTACTTCTACTAATAAATTAAAACACTTAGTGAAAATCAGAAAGTGGGGTTTTTAATATATTAAAAGTACTCTTCCTCATGCAATGAAAGTAGTGACATGTGTAGAAGTAAAACAAGAAGTGAGAGAGATTGTGACAAATAGGAGAAATTATATTCCTTACGCTTACTAGAGATACTATAAAGAACATTGGTTAATTTAAAGTTTGAATAGTTCTAAAGACGGGCTAGGCAGAGAAGATACTAGCTCTCACTCTAGAGTTCCCTCTTATCCCTCCACCTGGAGGCTAACATCCCGCATCAAAACCTAAAACAATAGACCAAATTAGGGGCTTTAGTCTTTCACTCTAAAGTCCTCTAATTATACACCCATTAAATATTATTTCCTTATTTATTTGTGCTGAACCATATGAACTACATTCTCATCCATACAATCTCATGTGATTCTACCACAGTTGATTGGGACAACACCATCCCGACTCTTACATATTCTCCCAACATATTTTAAGATGCATGTTGATTAAGTTTACATGTAAATGAAGAACAAAATAACATCATCATAATATATTCTCAATCTACATAATTCTATATCAATACTAATTCATTATAAGAGGGAAGAGTAAAGAAAATTACTCACTACACATGGAGAAATAACAATAACTTTTTATTGAACAAGACATCAAAACCATACAGACAAAGTATTAGATTCAAATCAAAATATAATGAAAATACTTATCTCTTATAAAAATCAAACTCTCATTGTATAGCAAAAGCAATCTCCTTACAATCCACTCCAAGAACAAAGTGAAAAGAAAAGAAGAAATCTCTCACTTTCTCTCTTTCTCTCTCACCTTGTCGGCCCACTTGAAGCTCACGTCCAGGCCTTCTTTTTCTTCTCCAACCCTTCTTCTCTTCTTTTAATTAATTGGAGAGTCTAAGAGATATTTTAAAAATAATTCCAAGCCTTTTTTAATAATTTCCCATGAGATGCTTAAGTGTCTCTTCAAAAATGTCCATATTCATTGAGTCTTCCAAATGGTGTGTCTCTTGAAAACTTTATATAACCACACAAAATTCTTCTAGAAAGTCCTTTTCTTAAATTCCAATGAATTCCCTAAGAGATACATGAAGCACTGCTTCAAAAATTGTCCAAATCTGACGTATATTCTAGAAGTTATGTTGAAAACTGTCAGCGGCGGCTAAGCGCCCCCCACTTAGTCTTGTGGAACCTAAGTGCCATTTTTGGTGATCGAGCACAGGCACTTAAGTGTCCAGTTTAGGTCCGCTTGGCTCCAGTGTGCCCCGATTTGACCTAATTTGCTTCAATTTGCTCCGTTTTGGTCCATTTTTGTTCCTTTTGCTCCAATCACTCCAAATTCTTCAATTTGATGTACCTACAACCAAAAACATAGCTACAACCAAAAACATAGGACCTACAACCAAAAACATAGGAAAACATACCTTTAAATTGCAATATTATTATAAAATGAAGCTTAAAAAATAGTACATTTTTAGGTGTATCAGCTGATGATGCCAAAATGGGCGCAGACGACGCCCTACTAAATGGCCATGGTGCTGACAAAACCATTGGGAGCGCCAATGGCGTCTTAAGTATTTCTCATGTGTTGGATGGTTATAGCGGATTTCGTAGGATTTTGCTCCATAATAACCACTGAGAAGTGTTTTTAAAGTCCTAAAAATTGACATGAATGTCCACAAACTTCCTAATTTTGAATTTTATGGCTTCAAATTCTAGAAATACTTCAAGGTATGGAGTTTTTAATAAAAGAAAGTTTATCAGTTTTGACGCATAGAGATTATACGACAAAGTAATCACAAAAAAAAAAGACTTATCAAGGAAAGAGGCTTTGTAAATCATAGAGTTAGTAATCCAAGTTCATAAATAGAGAAAATCATTGTACAGAGACGTTGGGACGTTCTGTGCTACACTACCGCTGTAGTTGTAGTACCCGTAGTAAAAGTTTTTATGCCAACCTAGCTGACCTACATGAAATTACCCAAGGAGTTGTCTTCATTCGAGGTAAGGATGTACCATTTACTCCAGCTCTGATTAATGATTTATATATGATAGAAAATGTTCCAATCTATCATTATACAAATTTTATCCCGACGAAAGATATGATGCAAGAAGTATAGAATTTTCTGACGGATGAACATGATAATTGGGAAATCTGAGATGAGGGATAAGTTAGTTTCTCTGCGCTGCTACTTAACCCAATTTCAAAACAATGGCATTTCTTCATATCTGCAAAACTACTACCTACCATGAAGATTAGTAGAGTTACAAAAGAAAAAAGAAGTTGGACTCTCTACTATTTTAAAACCCTTATGCTTTAATGTAATTGTGTGGATTTGATTTACTTTACTTTGCTTTAAAACTTTGATTATGTGTATAGTTTTGTGTCAGGATTTTAGTGTTGTGGCTTGATTTTTACATTGAATTATAACTTAGTTTGCTTTGAAGATGTGGAATTGTGATTAGAAAAGTATATTTGTAAAAAGTGTATTTTCATATATAAAAGTTTGTTTGGTGTTGTTTGTGAAAATGTTTATTTTTGAATTATTTTTAGATGAAAATTTGTGTTCAAAAAGACTAAATAAACTTTGGAGTAAATTAAGAGAAAATTTAAAATTGAGAAAATCAAATAAGTGAATTTTTGGCCCCTGGCGCCGACGGCGCCGGATGGGCGTCGATAGTGCCCTTGACCCGAACCAACCCTAACACCTTTAAAATTCACGATTTGCACACAAAAATGCCACTATTGCACCTTGAATCACCTTCAACCTCAGATTTTTGCACCTAGAGCTTGTTATTGCTTGGATTTGAGGTGATTCTCTGGAAAACAAAGTTTAGATTTCATCTTCTCTATGTAAGAGCTACACTTTGAACTCAAAATTTTTTATTTTCATCGAGGATTTATCTCACATTGCCGAGACTCAAAATTTTAAGATTTTTCTTTTGAAATTTTGAGAAAATCCTTAGGTGAAGAACATTCACTTAGTAGATTTAAGTTGGAAACGTTCAACATTGTGATTTTCAGAATTTTTGTGAATTTATTTGGATTTTATCAATTTTTTGTAGATTTACCATGGCACCTAGAATGAGCAAAGGAAAGAGAAAAGTAGATTTTGATGATTAAAAGTTTGTCAATTACAAGGCGAACATTTTCTTCAATAGTCTATGTAACACTAAAACAGTGATTCCGGATCGAGTATTTAATAATCCAGGAGGAGAAGTTGAGAGAATAATCAATGTTGGGCGATTGGAGAATTTCTGTTACTTTACTGCCGAGGCAATCATTGGCATAGTGATGGAGCTCTGTGCCAATTTCAAGAAGACTTTTGAAGACTCTGTATTTGTTCGTGGAAAAATGGTGGAGTTTACTCCAAGTAAAATTAACAAATTTTATCAGTTGGAACATGTGTATAGTTGACAATATAAGTCATTTTCTACTAAGAATGAGGCCTTGGATGAAGTTATCTCTTTTCTTACTGATGGAAGAGGAACTTGGAAGGTGAATATTGGAGTTAAGGTAAACTTTCCTCTTTCAATGTTAAATGTAGTATCTAAGGCCTTACATTATTTTATTTATAGAAGAATGATACCAACAAATCATCATAGTGAGGTTACAAGGGATAGAGCCACCTTAAATTTCTGTATCCAGCAGATGAAAAGAATCGATGTAGGCTCTATTATTCATAGAAACACCAGATTTATTGCTTTTGGAGAGACTACTAGAAGTTTAGCATACTCTACCCTGATCTTCACATTATGTGAATGATACACCAAAAATATATGCATTTTTTTACCCATATTTTATACTCATTTTTGGTGATATTGCACTTTACTGGAATGTGTTTCTATGTTTTCTTGCAGGTTGTTGATTTTTATGACTTGAACCAAAAATGATGAAATTTGGATTCAAAATGACATAATAATCAGTGCCGACGATGCCAAAAGCAACGCCGACGGCGCAGACTTACAGAAAAGTTGATGGATTTTACTCAGTGCCGACAGTGCCAGAAGCAGCACCGACAACATCGAAAGCAGTGTCGACAGTGCCTTTTGACAGAGAGGGCGAATTTAAGTAAATGGTCTCTAGCGTCGACGACGCCAATATTGTTTCAAACCCTGTTTCCAGAAGATTCTATGAATTTGGATGCTTTTTGATGAGTTTTCGGATGCACTGATTGGAGAACCAACTCTAGGATCAATTTGAGGCCAAAATTGATCAGAAAAGGTAGTCCTTTTAGCTCCTCCTCATTCTTACTTGCTCATTTTTGCTTCTTCCTTGCTCATTTTTGCTACCCCTCGCCTCTATACACTTTTTCCATCTTCATTCCACCACCATTCAACAGCCTATTAGTGATTTTTCTTTAAGAGTTTAGAGTTTTTGTGGTAAGATTAAGTGTGAATACTTCTTTAAGAGTGTTTGAGATGGAGAAAAGTCAAGAGGGAGAGAAGTGAGAGTATCTTCTTCCTACATTTTCTAAGAGAGGCTACAAGGGATTTGTTTTGAGAAAGAGTTTCAGCTAAGTGTTGTTTGTTTATTATTGTTGTATGAACTTTCTTTAATATATGAAATTTGTGTTTTTTTTGTATCTTTCTCATGAAGTTTAAGTAGTTTTCTTTATCTTTCTCCCTACTCTGAGAATTGATAAAATGAAGAGTTAATATGGGTGTGTTAATATTAAATTATAAAACAAATTGTGATGATTTCTCAACTTTGAACTTAATTTACATTTTGATCTGGTCAATTGAATTGTTAAAATGTGCTGTGAAACATATGATCTGGGAAATGGAGTATGAGTTCTAAAATAGAGTGCAGATCACATTTGATTCCATGAAGGAGTATTTTGTTCATGGAATTAAGTGTAAATAAATAGGGAAATATATATTGTTGGGTGTAGAATTGAAGATTTCAGTGTGACATACTAAAATATAGAATTCTATCTTAGTGTTTAAAAAATAAAGAAAAATTTAGCCTTCAGGTGAAGGGAAGTGGGAGCTTTGGAGTGGAAGACAGTATTCTCGTAGCTTAGCCACAAATTTAGGGACTAAACCTGAGATTAGCCAATGATTTTCTATAACACTGTATCAGGGTAGAGAATTAAAACTGCTCCGATTTGACACAACACATATTAAAACCATTTATCTCATCTCATTTTACGAGAATCTCATTATAGTGGTAAAGATGCTTTTTCACATAAGAAATCTTCATCACATAAATATAGTTTAATACTTTAGTATTTACTATTTAAACTATGCATTTCAGTTTTTCTAGTAATTAAATAATTTAGTTTTGTTAGCATCTTACACACTCAAAATTAGTGACAGTAATTTCATTTGACTTCTATGAATTTTCTAGTTAGTTTATCATTTCAAACTTAAACCTTCCCTGTGGGATCGATATACGGGGCTTAAATTAAAAAATCCTTTATTACTTGATAATGATACATATACTTACGTAGAATCCCAACATTAATTGCTTAAATTTCTTAATCATAAATATTGCATCAAGCTTTTGGCACTATTACATAGAGGACTCAAACTTATATAAATTTTACACAACTATATTTTACAGGGATTATGTTTTTGGCGCCACTGCTGGGGAAGGTAAAGGTAAATTAAATAGATTTGGTAAATTATGAAATTTAGAAATAAAATATACAAAATTAAAAAAAAATTATATAATAAAAAATCCAAAAGGAAATATATTTTTATTTAAGAGTATTCTTAGGAAGTTTTTTATTGCTTATCATATTTGTTTATGCCAAATATTGTATCTTAAGGTTTAGCACCTTATGATTCTGAATTAGAATGTACTATTATAAAAATTTGAAAACAACAAAAAGGAATTAAAAACTTAAACAAAATAACAAATAACTTAAATAATTAAATAAATGAAAATCGAGAAAGACCTTTAAAAGATTATTCTAATCCGACAATAGATGAACTTCACTTGACTATTCAAAATCCTGATGTAGTTGCTAATTCATTTGAGCTTAAACCTGTTATTATCTAAATGGTAAAAAATAATAAGTTTGGAGGAACATCTACTGAAGATCTAAACTTACATCTTTCTAGTTTTCTTGAAATTGTGCTAAATTTAAATATGACGGAGTGTCTAATGATGCTGTTAGGCTTAAAATTTTTCCTTTTTATTTAAGGAATAAGGCCAAAGCTTGGTTAAATTCATTAGCACCTGGATCTATTAGAATGTGGGGAGAACTATAACAAAAATTCTTGGCTAAATATTCTTCACCCTCAAAAACCTCTAAGCTTAAAAATGATGTTACATCTTTTTTTTAGTTGGAAGGGGAATCAATATATGAAGCCTGGGAAAGATTTAAAGATCTTCGTAGAAAATGTCCACAGCATGCTTTACCAGATGGGTTAATAATTCAAACTTTTTACAATGGATTAGTAGGATCACATAGATCTATTATAGATGCTGCTGCAGGTGGATCACTAATGTCAAAACCTTTTGATGAAGCATACTCTTTAATAGAAGAAATGACTACTAACGATTTTCAATGGCCCTCTGAAAGCGTAAATCCTAAGAGACTAGCTAGTATTCCTGATCCTGACGCGATGACTATTTTAGCATCTCAAATTGCTGCTATTTCGAAAAAAATTGATCAAATTGGAGTTAACTATTCTTAAACACCATAGCATTACAGGAAAATTCACTAGGGCAGATAATTGATACTGAATAATCTTATGAAACTTTAAATGTTATAAATAATTGAAATAACAATCCCTATTTTTATTATTATAACCCTAGATGGAAAAATTAACCTAATTTTAGTTGGAATATTTATACTAATTTGGCGGAATTAAAATTGCTCATATTTGGCACAATACATATTGAAATCATTTAACTCAACTCATTTCACCAAGAACTCATTATAGTGGGAAAAATGCTTTTTCATATTATAAAACTTCATCACATAAACATAGTTTAGTAGTTATTAATTTTAAAAGCTGCTTTTAAATTCTGCTAGTTACACATTCAAAATTAGTGAAAGAAATTTCGTTTGATTTCTGTGAATTTCATAGTTAATTTAGCATTTCAAATTTAAACCTTCCCCGTGGGATTAATATTTGGGACTTCAAAAGAAAGTCTTATATTACTTGATAAGGATACGTATACTTGCGTGTATTTCCAATTTTTAGTGCTTAACGTTTTTATTCATAAAATACCACATGAAGTTTTTGGTACTATTGTAAAGTGGAGTCAACTTTATAAATTTTACACAACTATATTTTCTCGTGATCAGTTGCCATACCCGTACGGTTCAATGAGCCAGTAGGGTAGGTGTGTGGAATGAAGCAGAGGTCCAAAGTATCTGACATCTGTTGACCTTACCTTTGGTGGAGGTCTAGTTTCCTCTTTAGTAGCCTAGGGTCTAGCCATATGACTTTCCTGTTGACTTTTTTAGAGGACTAGAAAAGAAACCCTCACCATTAGAAATTTTAAACTCTTCTCTGCTCAACTTGAAGTTCCACGTATTGACCCTGACCTCTAGCACTTGGTAAGTAGGATCAATATGGGGGAGCTCAAGGGGAGTCCTCATGGGATTGCTTGGCCTTAGGGTTGAGCTTGGGTGTTTTTCTTGATCTAGTTAACTCACTTACACTTGCTTTCACTCACATTCACTCAGAACCCTAAACCTAAGCTTGTTGACTTTGATCCCTTGATCTTTTGGCAGAGTCATGTAGATGGTCCCTTAAACCAACTAGCTCTAGGCTAAGGTCTCGATAAGTCCAGTACATAAGCGACCCAAATGGAGATTTCATTGGTCCATGGCTCAAATAGGGTGGTTGGCACCCCACCTTCACCAAAATACCAAACTTAGTCTTTTTCCCCCAAATCTACCCAACTCACTAAAATACCCCCAAACCTCAAATTTGACCAAAATTCTCAAAATTACTCAAACTACCCAAGTTTGTCCAAAAATCATGCCAAACCATTTCAAACTACCCAAATTACCCAAAACATCCCAAAATTTCCAAAATTACCAAAACACCCCTCATTTTGCTATAATTACCAAAATACCCTTGTTGACCCAAATTATCCCAAAACCTCCAAAATCACTTCAAATGTCCCTAAAATCAATTTGAAACACTTTATTGAGCTCAATTTGATCAAATTGACCAATTTTGATAAAAAACCCCAAATTGCCGTTAAAGGCCCAATTTCCCCAAATTTAGTTTAAATGTCCTTCATTTTCCCTCCAATTTAATTCTAAATTCAAATTGAACATTATCAATATTGTATCTAGACCAACCATCTGCCACAACCATCTAGAAAATTCACGGGGGCCTAGGACTTCATATGGAGGTTCATTGGACTAAATCGAAGCTGCCACAACCATCTGATTGAGGCCTCCCCTCTCAGTCATAGGTATTGAACTTCAACCCTAATATGAGTCCATTTTGATTCCCGATATGTATTTACTGTGTTTCATATCATTAAAGCTGTATAATTTTTGTCTTTAGTAGATGAAGGTTTAAGAACAAACTTCATGTGATTTTGTTGAGTCTAGCTCGAAATCTTAAGGTTTTAGTGTGAACGTCACATAAATTAGGTCACTTGAGCACAATGAAGGAGAGCCACCTGATCATGTTTTTATTCAATGGAAGGAGGAGATCAAGCCAGATGAACGTTTGGAACTAAAAGGCGGGCCGAGTGGCAGCTGAGGTGGTTGACAATGTTGAATAACGGAGTGTCATCTATAAAGTTCAACGCGGACGAGTATGAGGAGTCGACGCATGTTTAAGTAGAAAAATATGAATTTTTTTTATTTATTTAACTGCCTGAACTTCAAAAATCCATATATTTGTCTAGAAAAATTATAAAAATAAAATAAAAATACTCTCTTGCTCAGTGAACCGAGGAGAATAATGTGAAAAAAAATAAGAATAATATGTTGACTCTCTCATTTTTATTGAATTAAATACTCTCTAGAGTATTTTAATTCATTATGATCAAACATTTCTCATCATAGCTTGAAATTTTGAGGATTTGTTCCTCATGATAGAGGGGATGTTCTCTGATTTTTCCAAGGTCAGAGGGCATCTCTATGGATCTAACCTTAATTCTCATGCAAGGATGGCTATTTTGACTTCTTTTAATTATATAAATTAAAATACCACTTGGAAAATTATAGGAATAATTTTGGTAGGTTTCCAATTATTAAGGAAACTTAGGAAAATGTCATGATGATTTGAAATATTCTGTAAATTTCTATAGTTAATTAAATGTATATATCTTGCTTTAATTTATGTCAATTAAATACTAATAAAAAATTTACAAAATCAATTCCACATTGTGCATAAAAATTATGCTAACCCAGTATAAAAATTTAAAAACTATTTGCTTAAGATCAAGCAGTATAGTTGATTTTTCAAGAAACATTGTATTTTTTGTACCAAAATAATTATATTAAATTAAATACACTTAAGAAAATTATGAAAAGTGGTTTTCTGAATTCCTTATGATCATGAGCACTTAAAAAAAATAAAAGTGATTTTTGATAAAATACCTGATTTTTGGCCTATATTTTGAATTAAAAACAATTTCAACTCGTTAAAAACTTCAAAAATACCAAAATATTTCAAAATGTTCCTAATGGTTCCCTGATCACTTAGTACTCATAAAAATATTTTTCCCAATTTGTCTAAGTTAAAAATAAATTTCTAAAGGCTTATAATATACTTTCCTATTCTTCTCATTAAAAATAATTACTATAAATAAATTAAAAATCATAAAAATAGAAACTTTATTTCTTTGAGTTCTTTGGACTCTAAAAGGTTTAATAAAAATATAAAAAATATTTTTTGTAAATAAAACATATTTTCCATTCAAATTAAATCATAAAATTCAATAAATAATTAAATTAAAGATTTGATTCAAAAAAATGATGAAATTTTGTTTAAGTGTTTCTATGACTTAAGGGGACCTCTAGTAACTTTCTCTTGAATAAAAACTTTATTTTGGATAATTAAGTAAATCAATTTTGAAAATACTACTTTCTAAATTTAAATAATTATTTAAATTAAATTAAATTTTGAAAATCCACATTGTCTCCTCTGATGTTTTAATTGTTCCATGGATGAGACACTCCAAAAATTCTGAGTCATTCAAATTTTGATTAATGAGTTATGAGGTGAAGAGACACAAAGTCAAAGGGTTAACTTTAGATTTTGGTGCCTTAATCAAAATTTAGGATTAAAAAAGGAAAAATGGGTAATTTTGATCCTAATGAACATGTTTGGGTGATTAAAATATAATGAGATTAAAGTTAGGAACTCACTTGCCACCTTTTCTATAATAAGAACAAAATTGTAATTTTGCTAATTATCATGACTTGGAAGTCAATCAAAATTAAATGATTCTCAAGGGATGGGTTCAAGTTAGGAAGATAATATTTCATTAATTTTAATTGATGACAATGTGATCTTTCAATAAGAATGCATGTAAATAAAAATTTTCCTTATTACCATTTCACCTATTGTGATTGTTTAGGGCTTCGTAGTGACCTAGGCTTGACATTTAAACTCATTTTGGATTTAGAAGATAATATGATTGATGATTAACACTTTTTTACACTACAAGCCCAATTTTAATTGTGGGTACCAAAACCTTTAATGACTCAAATCTGCCTTAAGGGCACCCATCCACATAACTCTTAAATGAAATATCAATTGACTAATTGAATGTCCTAGCCTTGGGATAAATAAAACCTTAAGTTTCCTTGAGCAATGGGATAACCTTAGCTTAACCTTCAATGATTAATAAAATGATATGATAAGTTTAACATGAACTCAAAATATTTCAAGTAATCTTCAAAGTGATTCAGAGTCAAGCTCTGGGCACTTAGAAATCCCTTGAATTTTTTTTGAGGTCAAATTAAACTTATTATATTTTGTTCTAAAATCATCCACTAAGATCTTTCGATACACAATAAAGCCATAACTTGGGGTTTGGTAGCTATACCATCATCTACTCATGCAATTTGAATTCCTTGGAAAAATATATACATATTGTCAAAACTAGCCTTTTAGGTGGAGGAGCGGGAAGAATTGACAGGTATGTTTTTAAGTTTTTGCATTTACCTTTTCATACCTATTAATTCTTTCTTGCATGCTTAATATCACCCTACATTTAAAAAAAAACTAAAAATTAAACAAGATAAAATTCACCACCACAACAATCAAAATATAATACAACTCAAAATTTAATCACAAATAAAAGAAAACAAAAAGTGTAACTAAATTAAAACATCTCTATATGGGAATCCGTTGGAGGAGGTAACTTACGGTTGCTAACAAGATTTCCCATGGTCTAAATGAAAGTGTAGAACTCATTGAGTTGAGTTTAGTAAATTCATTTGGACTAAGTAAATCTAAAGAAAATAGTGTTGCAGGGAACTGTGGGATCCTGATCGGTGTCACTCTAATCATTTTTAACATTCCTCATAATATTTAAATAAACATAAACCTTAGGAAACACTTGATTTGACATCATGACTTGACACCTTAGAAAACTTAAACTCGCCATGATGAGGAGCTTGGAGCTAGTATTGTGGGTAGAACATCCATCTTCAACAAAAAAACACGACTACACCAGCTAAACCATTTTGTATATTTAAACAACAAGCCATAGGACTTCGAGGTTGTCCGCATAATGCGACATAAATCCTCAACTTTTCCTTAGGCCTTTATATGGCTCTGCTATACAATATAAGCCCTAACCTATTTTAGGATTCTGAAGTTTTTGTTCATCAGAACCTAAATCCTCACATCTTTCAGGTTATTTGTGTGATTGTTTCACAAAAATTTATGCCCTAATTGTTAAAATTAGCAGGATGAAACATTCAAATAATTTCTTCCTAAAAATTTAAGCTGAACTATGAGGTGTCTTGAGAAGTCATCGAGGTTCTCCTCCGGATTTATGGCATCCCCTAGTTCTTCTTCCTTTGGATTCCAAAAATAAATTTTCCAAATTTAAGCCGTTCCCCTTTCAACCCTATTTGTCTAATCTCTTTTTGAAAAGTCCTCTCTTTTGAAACTCCTTAAAGAAAATATCCCTTGATTTTTATCAAGATTTTTCTTAGATGACTTCGGTTATCTAAGATCTAATTATTTAACTATAAGGGCTTGCCTTTATAGGAAAATTTCAAGGAACCGGCTTAATATAAATCTTATTAAAATTTTCATATTAAATAAGGAACTTGCCAGCTTATAATGAAATGGTTTCACAGAAAAAATAGATGTCTTACATTTTCTTTGTTTATATGATTGAGTGTCATTATCAAGCCATGTGTTTATCTTTTAGGATAGATACATGGCTTGAGGTGTAGTGCTCTTTCATCTAAACAATAAAAGATATGGGATCAGTTTGATTTCATATTTTTCTAAACTATATATATATATACAAATTAAATGTCCCTCTGAAGACGGTGTCGAAATTTCCATTCCGGTGACCCACAACTTCCACAGGACGACCCCCCTAAAAAATAGCGCTGACAACATTGTTGTAGCTATTCTTATTGAGTTTGATGAACAAGTAGAGGATGTTTAGCAAAATCCTTCAGATCTTAAAATAATCCAAGAAGCAATAATTGAGGAAAAAATTAAAAAGCTCAAGGCTAAAATTTTTGAGTTAGCCAAAGAACATGGAGTAGCCATTGATGATGAAGATGATTTATATTTTAACGATTATCTCGATGAGGATTTCATGGATATTCATGTCATCATGACTAAAGCTGCCGCTTTTGTGCATGATGCCCAACCTTTCATAGAAAGGAACATAGCGGATGATTTACAAATTGTTATTTTCCTAAGGGATGAACAAATTAGTCAAATAAAAAAGAGAATGGATGATATGGCTGCCACAGTCACAACAATTAGCTTCTCTAGGAGTCAACCAACCAGAAATAGTTCATCTTACTGATGGAAGGAGAGAAGTTGCCTTTGCCAGTGGAGATGAACAATAAAAGAAGGATTCCTCGCCAAGTGCAATACCAGAGAAGGATACTAAACAGCTGGTCAAACAACAAGTTTGGGAGGCCTTAGCCCAATCTAAGGGTAGTGCATTGATTTCAAGGGGTAGACTTTCCTTGGAGGAGTTCGATGTCGTCACCAAACTTTAAGATGTTCGACGGGACCGAAGATCCCAGGCAGCATATAGCACATTTCTGATTTTGTTGTGGCAACAACGAAGGTAACGAAGCCTTGCTCTTCTGTCAGTTAGTCAACAATCTATCAAGTATCACATTTGATTGGTATGACTAGCTACCCAATAGATCAGTGAAGAAATTTGTCAAAATAGAACTTTTGTTTGTGAAAAAATTTTTTTGGAGCACAACATCATATTTTTATTGGAGATCTCATAGTGGAAAGACGAGAGTCTAATGAGACCTTGGTAGATTAAATCTTGAGGTGGAGAAACCTTAGCATGAAATGCAAACCTTAACTACTAGAACAACATGCAATTGAGATTCTACTCAAACACATCCATGTGCTAGTAACCTTCATGCTTAAGGGACTCACCATCAAGTTATTTGAGAAGCTACTAAGCAATGCTAGCAGTTTACAAGAGGAACCTAAATACCTAGATTCTCAAGAAAAGTCAAAGAGGTCCAGGATGACTAGAATAATCAATAAGAAATCAAAAATAGTGGAAACAATTCATAAAGGAAAGCAGTCGATAAAGATACAGGTAAAACATTCTCATCAAAGTTTTTAGCAGTCATCACAGCGTGCTTAGCATCAACAAACATAACATTATGGCTAGTTTAGCCAATGGTCACACCAAGGATGACCGTGTCGAACAGGGGGTAGAACGGATCTGACTCTTTCAGAATGAATGAAGAGGATATATTCTTTCAAAGATGAAGTTGTGCCAACGATATTATAGAAAATAACAAAAAAGCTAGACTTCAGATTGTCAGAACCAAAGAAGTTGGAAGAAGTTGACAGGAAAGAGTATCCCAATTTCTATCCCTACCCTCGGATGTTACGACATATGATAGAGGGCTGTTTCATTTTTAATTTCAAGGATTGGCTCGAGTGGAATTTCAAAGAAGGAAATATAACAATCTTGAAGGAATATTTGAAAGAACCTAAAAAGGTTCTATAAATATGATTTCAATCGAGTTATTCACTATGATAGATCTGTACTCAGAAAATGATGGATGGAGTACGGTTTGGAGCAAGTCAACCAAGAAGATACTAGATCAGATTCAAACCGTTTTAGTGCAAGCAACCGTTCATAGTCTACAGGCTGCTCAGCCCAAGATGGACATGTCACCAGAAAAATTGTCGCAATCAGAAGAAAAAGAGAAGAATGACATCGTGAAGATTGATAGCTCAAGGGAGGGGGTAGGATAGGGGCTGTCACTGTTAGATCTGTTATCTTGGATTCGGGAAAAAAAATGCCCGAACCCCTGATCATGTATGATTATTTTTTTGCCCCACCAGTGTATTATGAATATAATGATTATGATTTCAGCTACACTTTAATTGTTTTTAGTGATAATGTAATTGAATTTGCTCAATCTAACTCTGATCTTGATTACCAAACCAATCCATAAATCTTACTTAAGTTTGATGAACCCGTTAACAAGAATGATGAAGATATCAATAACATCAATTACAATAGAACCGGGAGTGAGGAACCAGTCCTGGAGTGCCATGGTGCACCACTTGCTATCAACCTGGATCTCTCTAATGAAGAAGAAGAGACACCAGAAGTTTTGCAAATAGAATCTCAAGAAGAAGAAATCACAAAGATAAATCTAAAAAGTTGGAAGGTCTTACCTTCAAGAACAGCTCCAATAGATAAAGGAAAATAAATAGTAACTTGAGAAGAGCTAACTCTATCTCCACCAGTGGAAGAACCAACTAATCAAGTAAAGATCAGAGGATTGTATAAAGTGGATTATAACATGCTAGCTCATCTTAGGAGGTTGTCGACCAAACTAAGCATTTACGATGCTCTGATCCTGTCAAAGGAGATGAGAGAATCTCTAATTACAACCTTGCTTGACCTAGAGATTTGCATATCTTAGTTGGCCAACACAATCTCAAATGAAGTTTGGTCTTTAAAAGAACATCCTGGGATAATCTTCACAGATGAAGATTTGTTGCTCGGTACCACTGACCATAAACGACCACTCTACTTCTCTGTTAATATCGGTAGATTTGTATTGTCCAGAGTTTTGGTAAATCCAAGAGCATCACTCAACTTAATGAGTCTAGGGACATTAACATATTTTAATATTGAGGCTCAAGAGCTTATAGCTGATAAAGTGATGTTGAAAGGATTTAACCAGAAGGGAGAAAGAGCCCTCGTATTAATTAAACTACTAATAGAAGTTGGAGAACTAGAAATAACCAAAAAGTTCCACATCATCAATGCAGAGAGCACTTTGAATGCTTTACAGTGATGACCATTGATTTACGAGCAAAATATGGTTTCGTCGTCTCTACACCAATGTGTCAAATATTTTGAAGAAGGGCAAGAACATTGTATCAAAAAAGATTTACACCCATTTCCAGTTCATGATGTCACCTGCAAAGAGAAATTTATTTTCCCTTGAAATTGTCGAAAATGAAGTAGAACATTCAGAAGAATCATAAAGAAGAGGTCATTCAACTCTGCTTCAATGATCTACTATCATTTCTTCACATTGAGTTGGTAGAGGTTCTTTCAGCCCACACACCCTAGATTGAGGCAGGGGATGTAGACGAGGAAGCACCTAGATAATTATTAAACGGAGTAGGCCAACCATCAACATCGACATGAAATAGAGTTTTGATGAAGAAAGCTCTGAGGAAGAAATGATGATTATAATATAGAAGAAACCATAGCATGAAATTTTCTTGGAAGATGTGGAGAAAGATGAATATGAGTCAATGTATGATCGGATCAACCACTATGTGAATGTCATGATGCTTACTCCAATCTACCCTCAAAAGGTTGAGAGTTTAGAGGTCAAGGAAGTTCATAGCATTGGTTCAAAGCCAATTAAGTTTTGTTGTGCTTCCCCTTCCACTTATTCTAAAATTCTTATAAATTTGGAAGAGATTTCTAATGTATTAATGGAATTACCTTTCGTTACTTTTCTCCCTATGTAAAACAATTAAATCAATATGGATATGTGCAAAAATAGAAGCTAAAGGATAAACTACAACTCCTTAAGAAATTGTGGAATGTTAAAAGTTGAACTCATAACTCGAAATAAGGTCTCAGATTTGGTACTGTAGGACCAGTCGATGACTCTAAATTTTGCATGGTTGTTACTAGCGGATTAGAAGGGAGTTGCCTTGATGTAGAGGATTACTCTCAAGAAATGTTAATAGGTGATTCCCCACTGAAATTTGAAGAAGAAATTATATCAACAGTGAATGAATTAAAACAAATCAACCTTGAGACTGAGGAGCAACCCCGACCTACCTTTATAAGTTTTCTACTCAACGAGGAAGAATCCATAGAATTGATAGAAATATTGTCGGAATTTAAAGATTTCTTCTCCTGGAGCTATGATGAAATGTCAAAGCTGTTGGTGTAGGTTGCAGTTCATAAAATAAGGGTGGACAAAGATATGACCCCTGTAAAACAAGCTCACAGAAGAATGCACCTCGAGATAGAGCAACAAGTCATTGTCAAGGTAAAAAAGTTAATAGATGCTAACTTTGTGCCAAAAGAGAAGTACCCCATATGGTTAACGAACATTGTACAAATTAGGAATAAAAATGGACAAATCCATGTATGTTTGACTTTAGGGATTTAAACAAAGCATGCCTAAAAGATGAGTTTCCATTACCGACACCATAATTAATGGTGGACATCGCATCGACACATGAGATTTTCTCTTTCATGGATGGATCGTCAGGATATAACCAAATCAGGATGGCTCCATAAAATGCAACACTTATAACTTTCTTGACACCGATTGGGATCTTTTGCTGAACAATGATGCCATCTGTTTTAAAGAATACTGAAGCAACATATGAACGAAATGTCCTAGATCAAGTGTCGCGGTATGACAGGTGGAACAAACAGAACTGACATCGGAGTGAACCCATACTAGTCATTAAAAGTAAATAAAAAATAGACCATTTTTATGATTTGAGGATCGTGTTCAAATGATTACGATAATATAATCTAAATATAAATCCCTTAAAGTGTGCCTTTAGCGTCACCTCCATGAAATTTCTAGAATTCATTGTTTATCATCGGGGAATAGAGATCCACCCGGATAAGATTAATGTTATTTTGGAAATGCCTCCTCCAAAAAACATGAAATAACTACACTCATTTTAAGGAAAGTTGGCATATCTAAGATGCTTTATTTCTAATTTCTTAGGCAGGTGTTAGCCCTTCTTGGCATTAACTAAAAAGGATGTCAAATTCATTTGGGAAGAAAATTTCCAGTGAGCCTTGGATGACGTTAAGAAATATTTAATGAAACCTCCTGTTTTGACAGCCCTATCCTGGGAAAACCATTGATACTTTATACTGGAGCCTTAATCGACTTTTCAAAGCTCTGTTAGCTTACGTCAATGACAAGGGTAAGAAAACAACGCTCTACTACTTGAGTCGATGTCTAATATCAACGGGGGTAAAGTATCCTCCTATTGAGTAAAATTGTCTAGCTTTAAATTTTATCATCCAAAAGCTTAGATGTTACATGCTTTCCCATAAGACTACCCTTATTTTGAAAGTTAAGCCATTCCAATATTTGATGACCTAAACAACACTTTCCAGATGTTTAGCAAGGTGGTTGATGATTTTATTGTAATTCCATATAACTTTTGTTCCTCTCCACTCTTTTAAGGGACATTCTTTCAAGGGACATATTTTAGCAGATTTTCTCACAGTGCACCCACTTCCAACTGGGTTTTCACTCAATGATGAGTTTTTAAATGAGCAGATACTATAAGTAGAACCGTCCAGTGCTAGAGAGTGGTAAATGTACTTCGATGAGGCTTCATCAGTCAGGAAGGACAAAGGATCTGAAATGGATATACTAGGCAAAGTAGGAATTGGACGGATTTTCATCTTGCTAGACAATGTTTTGTTGAGATTCTCCTACCACCTGACAGAGTTGTGCACAAACAACAAAGCAGACTATGAAACATTGATCACCTGGTTGGAGTTGGCAACCTCAATGGATGTAACAAATATTGCGGCATCTGACGACTCACAGCTCGTCATCCAACAAGTTGCCAGACAGAATAAAATTTTGAAGCCAAGGCTAGAAGAATACCACTGGTACACATTAAAGCTGGTTGAAAAAATTCCCAATGTGACTCTATACTGGATTCCTTGAAGAGATAACGCCCATGCCGATGCTCTAGCAAAAGTTGTTAAGGAATTGGCATGTCCACTGATGCGGGGGGATTTAGTGTGTTAGTTTTGCAAATATTTTTTATTATTACAAAATACACACGATAGATACAATAGCAAATATGAAAATTAGTCCCAAAAAAATAACTTTAATTAAAATATGTTTATCTTTTAACAATCCTAATTTTTAAGATTTTAACGTCAAGTGCTATTTTAAAAATATAAAAAGTAAAGTGCAAAGTTTGAATAATAAGTAACAAGTGAATTCTAATTAAAATGCAGTTGAAGACAAAGTTAACTAAACTAAATGATAAACTTCCAAAAGTAAATTTACAATAATTAATATGAAGATGCTGTGACGGAAAGTTTAAATTTAAGAAAGCATCATTCCCCTTTACAATGAGTATATGGTTTGTGAAGGAATTAAAATTATTTCAAAATATATATTAAAACTATTTTGTGCCAATTAGGTGCAATCCTTTTCTTTACCCTCTTCTGAGTGCATAAAGAACATTAACTAATCTAGAGTTTGGTCCCTAATTCTGTTGTGAGGTTGCGAGGATACCGGCTGCCACTCCAGATCTGCTCCAGACCTGCCACTTCTCCCTCCCTTGAGGGCTAACAATCTCACATTCATTTCCAATCAACTAAACCAAATTGGGGATTTTAAACTATCACCTTAAAATCTCCAATTTTGCTGCCAACAAAGTATAATTTGTTACTTATTTGCAACCAATTCTATGGACGAAATACTCTCCTATGAAATCAAATGTGATTCTCCCCATGTTGTAGAAATCATAGCCCTTTCGAAACAAATGTTTCTCAACATATTTTAGCATTTCAATTGGCCAGATCAAAAATTAAATGAAGATCAGAGTTCAAATGATCACAAATTTTTGACATTTAAAACCATATAAAATAAATATAATTGTTAACAAAATCATATCTCAAAGTAAGGAGAAGGATAAACACGACTACTCAGAGTTCATAAGAAGGATACGACAAAACATGAATTTCAGATATAAAAATAAGTTTATAAAAATAAGTTTACAAAACGAGTTTACAAAACGAAAGAAATAAAAGACACAACTTATCTCATAATCCTTCCCAAGAAAAATCCTTAAAGTTCTCTCCATGAATCTCTCTCATTACAAGCACTCTCAATTCTCTCATAGAAGTGTAATGAAGAAGAAATTTTTCACCTTCCCTCTCCTCTTCCTCTCCTCTTCCAATCCTTGAAGAAATTCTCCAAGCCCTTGACTTTCTCTCTCTCTGTAACTCTCTTTCTTCACGCCACACACCTTAAGCCCAAAACTCCTCTCCTCTCTTCAATCTGAATGCTTTCTTCTCTTATTTTAGAGGCTACCTCCCCCTAAAAAGAATTCAAAATTCCCTCCAAAATTCTACCCAAAAAGTCAACTCTTTTGATTTCAAAAGACATGCTCATTGATCCAAGCGACATATCCCTTCATAAAAGAGCCTTCCAAAGTGTCTAGATGCATTGAATTACTCCAAGAAGTGTTTAGAACAAGTGTCCCTTTAAAAATTTGTGCAAAATTGGTCTCAAACCACCTTAATCTGTAAAAAGTTGTCCCTGGCCCATCTGACACCAAACCTAGCACATCACGCGACAACTCTCTATCAAATGGCGCCTCTGGTGCCAATCTGGCTAATCGTGCACTAGTTTCCTGAAGACCATGCTGTTCTACGTTTTGGCGCATCTGGCCCCATTCTGACCCTTCATGCGCCTTTAAAACTTCACTATTTTGGCTCCAGATTTCGTCTTTTTTGTTACTTTTGCTCTAAATGCCTAAAATTGATATACATGTAATAAAAAATATGAAAATAACCTTCTTTAAAGTGCAATATCACAAAAAATAAGCATAAAATATATACTTAAAACAACAAATTATTTTGGTATCAAAATCCCTCAAACTTAAGAATATATGACTTAAGAAAGAGACAAACTTATAACTTCTATACTTTAGTTCAATAAACAAAAAAAAAATCTAGGAAATAAACCATTAATAGATTAGACTCAAATTCTAAGTCTAAGAGTACTTAGTATACTTAGTAGTCAATTTTAAGATTTTTGAATCTCTATTTTTTTCAGGAAGAATTGCGATTGCAATTTGTCACATCAAGGATCTTTAGAATATTCAAGTGAAAAAGGAATTCAGGAAAACTTTACTAATAATGCTACTAATAATCATATATATGTTTAGGAAATGTAATAAAGTTTTTTTTCTTAAATTGATTCAAGTGAAGCCAATTTTTTATTGGACATCTCCTCATGTTTCTCCTCACTTAACTTTCTTTTCTTTTCTTTTTCTTTACTTTTCTTTTCTTTTTTTCTCTTATGATCTTTTCGATATTTCCTTTTCTTTTTCTTTTTCAAGTGAGGATTAGTATACCTAGATAGCCTTTAATAGTTTTGAACTTCACTAACCTCTTCTCAAAGTCAAAACTTCTTATCTTTCTTCACTTTATAAATTCAAATTAGTATATGATTTTCAAAAAGTCTCATTCTTTTCTTCTTAATGAGTCTCTAAAACTCTTAATACTTCAAAAATGCAATTTCTTTTACTTTAAATAGAAAAACTTAGTCATATCTTATCATACCAAATATCTTTAACATTAGAATTGACCTTCATTTTTAAAAACTTTTTCCTAAATTTACCATAATATTTGTAAACTTAAGTATATTCATTTAAAGTTTAATCATAATATCCTAGGTCATGTTAAATTAATTTTAAAAATATTGTTACTTAAGGACAAATAAAATTTAGTTTACTTCTTTTTTTTTAAGGAAATTTTTCTTTCCCCCAACTTAAGTTTATAAGTATTTTAAAAAAATGTTTGAGTAGAAAATTCAATTGGTGAAAGAAAACAGTAAATGTATGAAAATAAAAAACTAATCTATAGAGGATTTCTAACTATTAAATTGGGTTTTGGTATATTGCAGCCACTAACTTTAAAAATATGTACAGGCTTTAAAGCATTAAATGATACATAAGATATTCAAAAGAATTTGCTAGGATTTAAAAACATAAAAAAAAATTGAAAATACTAAAAATGTAGAAAAAGTAGAAATCTACTCGGTGAAAGAAAACAGTAAATGTATGAAAATAAAAAACTAATCTATAGAGGATTTCTAACTATTAAATTGGGTTTTGGTATATTGCAGCCACTAACTTTAAAAATATGTACAGGCTTTAAAGCATTAAATGATACATAAGATATTCAAAAGAATTTGCTAGGATTTAAAAACATAAAAAAAAATTGAAAATACTAAAAATGTAGAAAAAGTAGAAATCTACTCTTACTATTACAATTTTAAATCCACAACACAAAAATAAAATTTTTACTACTATACTTTCAAATGCCAACCAAATAAAACCCGAACAACGTACAAACAGACAAACAACTAAACAAAATAAATAAACTAACTCTAGAAAGTATCAATATTCATCGCCTTCCTCATCATCGTCTTCTTATTCATCTTCTTCTTCTTTATCACGATGAATAGGAGCATATGTAGTAAAGCTGGGGCAAGTAGGAATCTTCATCGCCTTCCTCATCATCATCTTCTTATTCATCTTCTTCTTCTTTATCACGATGAATAGGAGCATATTTAGTAAAGCTGGGGCAAGTAGGAATTCCACGTTGTATTCACCCCTGAGATACCTCGCCATAAAATCCTCATAAGTTAAATCATGTTGAACTTTCCTCTGATGATACTCATCATTTTAAGCATTTCTTGCTCCAGTCTCTCCAATCTGATTTTGAATATTTACTATATCTAATTGTTCAATCATGAGTTAGTCCATAATGCTTTCTAATGATGCATGGCTAGAAGTAGATGGCCCTACAGCTGATGTAGATGGTCTACTGCTTCTTCCACCCCTAGATTCAATAAATGATTCAACTCTTTGAATCATATGCTTCCTATTAGAATTTTGTGGCTATAATTTTTCTTCATTTTTATGGGACTTTACTCCTGATTGCTCACAAAGAGTGAAAATCAAGGTAGGGTAACCTAAACCACTAGCTGTAGAGCTCTTAGCTATGCTCCGTGCATGATGAACTATAAGAGCACCAACATCTATTGCTTTCATGTTTTGAATGCAAAAGTTCAATACAGATCTATCCTTTATTACATTTACCAAATAATTTATTGGTAGTAATCTAGTAGAAATGAAGTGAGCCAAACCTTTGACTGACTAGTCAACATGCTAGCGGAGAAGTTAACTATCTTATTATTTTTAATCCTCCATTCACCTCTTACATCAGCCAGGAGAGCAATCACTTCATCTAGTGATGAACCAGTCATCACGAATTCAGCATATTCATCAAAAAAAACATTCCTTAGCCCATAAAAAGCTTTGATCTTTTTTGCATGAAATTCAACTTTCTTACCTCTCACAAGAATGTGCACGTCATTAGTGAATCTCAAGTTAGCATAAAATTCCTAAATCATTGGCACAATCAATACGACAGTGAAGTAGCAATAGCGTTCCCAATTTTTGGCAAGAATCAACCTCTCAATCTCGCCACCCGGGTTAGTAAATGCCCATTTCTGGATCAATCTTCTCGATTTGATTTGAGTGTTATATCTATGCTGGGCCTTCAAATTAACAGATGTTCATGCATGAAAATCATCTATCTTGTCTCTCATGTTCATGCATAAAAATCATCTATCCTGTCTCTCATCACTCATGGAGCCATTTGAAATTCTACCAAAATCCAAATAAATTCCAAATAATATACAAAATCAAATATCTAACACCCCAAGTAAGATTATTTGCTAAGAAACTTTTCACCATGAGTTTTCTTCAAGCTTTTTCATAAAAAATCTCAACTTTTGAATTTTCCATAATGTAGAAAATATCTATGAAGAAAATAAAAAATCTCTAAGTTAAAGTGAAGCTCTTAGCAAGAAAAGTTGAAATCTATGATCTTTAGCCTCCGAAATCTTCTCTATCACGCTCAATGTGAAGCTTAAGGTCAAAGTTTAGAGGTAGGAGATGACCCAAGAAGTAAAAATGGAGTTTTATTTTGTGATCTTGCAGTTTTTTGGGCAATCCAATGTTTTCAGGAATTTAGCGCATCATGCACCAAATCTGGCGCATCATGTGCCAACTCTCTGTATTTAGACACAGCATGTGCCAATCTGGCGCATCTTGCGCCAATGCCTTCAATTTTTGTAATTTTGTTTTCTATGAAAATCTACTCCGTACCTCTTTACGTCTAACTCTAATTAACTAAAATTAATTCTTATAAGAATAATTAAACATTACTCTGACATCCATATTTCAAAAAATAGCACAAAACTCACTTTTATATATAAAATTCACGCTGTTAAAACTAACATTTATCAAGCCAACAAACATCTATTTTTGTATTTAATGCTAACCAAAATATCCTAACACTAAAATTTAAACATCAAAGTTCCAATCACAAACATCAATATAGTTCAACAATAAAACTAAATGCAATCCAACACAACAAATAAGTAAAACAAGTAGTACTAAGTAAAATGTTCCGTGCATAGATTAAGTTCATACATCTTCTTCACTTTCATCCTTCTGGATATCTGCCTTAGAATGGTAGTGCACATACAGGTTGTAGAAGGGTTGATAAGGAAACTCATCTATCAAATCCTCCCTAATCAAAGCATGTTCCTTGAACATATGTACCAAGCCATCTTCAATATGACCGGTATGCTCAAAATGTTCTTTAAGTCTCCAATCCAAGTAATCCAACATTTCATAAATATTTCAAATTGCATGCATAAGATTCTGCACCACTTTTTCTATCTTCCTGATGCTTTTCAAAGGTGCATTAGAACTGAAGTATGGATGAATAGGTGATGAATTATGGGATTCCTAATCCATCATTACATTCATATCATTTTCTTCTCTCATTCTAATACATTTGCAATAGACTTATGGATCGATCAGCTTCCAAGAAAGAAGAAATTTTTCCCAACGCTCATAAGCTACTTGCGACTGACAGCATAGTAAGAAAATAATTGATGAATGTCCATGTCTGGTTGCAGACCCACTCACAATCAAATCCAAAACCAATTTCACAATGATTGCTCCAATTTCAATTGGTTTTCCAGTTTGAATACAGTAATTTAAAATAGGACTCTCCTTAGTAACCTTTCTGATTTTCATAGTAGGCAGTAATTTCAATGTAATAAAGAAGTGGCATGCCTTAAAAGCATGCCTTAAAAGCAAGATTTAACAACGATGACAAAAAACTTACATTTCGATCATCTCTGGCCTCCCAATTCGTATCTTAATTTGTATGGTACCGATAGAGTTCATTCATATTATCTCTCGTAGGAGTAAAATTTTTGTAATTAAAGATAGACACATTTTCAATCATAAACTTCTTGTTTATTTTTTAAGCAGTGAATTGCACAAACCTGTTTCACACATAGACAATTCCTTGGTCAATTCCATGTAAATTTGCATAAAACTCTTTCACCACATGGACGACTACGGTGACAGTAGTGTATTAAAGCACTTTCCAATGTCTCTGTGCAATAATCTCTTCAACTCAACTATTTGGTGTATTGAATCCTCAATTCACAAACGCCCTTTCTTTGATTAGCCTCTTCTTCACTAGAACATGATCAAGAAACTTCTGTGCATCAAAACTAACAAACTTTATCCAGTTGAAAATACCAAATGTAGCAAAATTTTTAGAGTGGGATGCGATTGAAATTGAAATCAAGTGATTCCTCCCTCGTTTCTGCCCCTAAAATGGACTTTAAAATCAGTTTTTGGGAGTTATAAGGAGAATAATTCGCTAAAAACTGCCAAAAACCACCTTCTAATATGTTTTAAGTCATTTTTGTCGTTGTGGCGAATCATGCGACCACTCTTTGGAATTTGGCGCATCATTCACAAATCTAGCACATCATGTGCCAATTCAAAAATTTGCAATTTTTAATTCAATAAAAAATTCTCAACACTTCCATAAAATTAGGTAAATAAAGATGTTTTTTAAATTATTTTCTTAAATACAAGGACTCTATGAAAACACAAATATAAATATATGTAAAATATTTCGAACACAAACTTAAAAAGCAAAATAAACAAGGATAAGTTTGGGTTGCCTCCCATAAAGACCTTGGTTTAATGTCAACATAAAAACATAGTTTGGTAGTTATATGAGAGAGATAAATTATCTGGGGAAGATGAGCAAATGTAATTTAATGCATTATATTATATTTTTCTACCAATCATGCTAATTTTATGCATTATATTATATTTTTCTACCAATCATGTAATTGTTGTATTTCTAAAATGAGATCCTTCATCGGTAATGATTACTCTAGGCATTCCATATATTATAAAAATAATTTTAATTAAAAATTTTGAAACACTCCAAGCATCACATCGAGGTAAAGTGATTGCTTCAACCCTTTTTGAAACATAATATATATTTGAATGAAGGTGTAAATGGTCCTATAAAATCCAATCCCTATGCATCAAAGATTTTAATTTCCAAATTAAAATTTAAAGGCATTTCATCTAGTTTTGAAATATTACCTACTCTTTGACACTGATCACATGTATATATATATATATATATATATATTAACATTTCTAACTAGAGTAGGCCAATAAAATCTGGATTGCAAAATTTTATGAACAGTTCTATCATTCCCAAAATGCCCTTCAAATTCAGAGACATGACAATTCTTAATAATTTCTTGAATTTATTTGTAAGGCACAGATCATCTCATTACTAAATTATTGCATTATTTATATAAATAGGGGTCATCCGAAAAAAAAAACTGTGCATCATGAATGAATTTTTTCCCTATTATTTTGTTAACCCATATCGTAAAATATCAGTAGCAATATAATTTATAATATTTCACATCCTTTAAATGCAAGAATAAGACTTTGCATCATGAATAAAGCTTATTTTTTGTTAACCTTGGAAATGTTTTTTTTCTCCTGATCTTTCGGAGCTGTAGGTATTTGATGATAACCGGTATATTCATCTAAAACATAAAAATATTTGTGCTCAGCAAGCCTATTCAACATCTGGTCCAAAAGAGGTAAAGGAAAATGATCCTTCCTGATGGGAGAATATAATTTTCTACATTCTATGCAAATTCACCATCCAGTGACTTATTTTGTTAGTATTACTTCATTATTCTCATTTGCCACCATAATCACTCCTCTTTTCTTTAAAACGCATTGAAGTGACTTACCCAAGAACTATCTGAAGTAGGATATATTACTCCAGCATCTAACCATTTTTAAATTTCTTTCTCAACAACTTCTTTCATCATAGGATTTAATATCTTTTGAGGATCAGCTCTTGGTTCATTTTGTTCTTCCAATAAAATTCTATGCATACAGATTGATAGACTCATTCCTTAATATCAATTAATGTCCATCCAAAGGATTTTTTATATCTTCTCAAAGTTCTTTCTCATCTGTTAATTCGGAGGATACTATAATAGGCAATGTAGATAATTCTCCTAAGAGTGCATACTTCAAATGTGTAGGAAGTGTTTTCAGTTCTAGTTCACGAGGTTTCTCAATAGATGAAATCAAATTCTTATTACTTTTTGTAGGATCCTTTTTTGTTGGGTATCTCATTGATTTTTTTAATATTAAATGTAAGCTCTTGATCACTAACTCTAATAGATAGCCCTCCTTTCTACACATCTATCAAAGATCTTCTAGTGGATAGGAATGGTCTTCCTAAAATGATAGGAATTTCTTTATCTTCCTCCATATCTAATACAATAACTTCCATATGAAAGATAAATTTATTAACTTTTTCCAAAACATTTTCTATAAATCCTTTAGGATAGGTAATCAAACAATTAACTAACTAAAGAGTTACAGTCATAGGTGAAATATCTCCTAAGCCCAACCTTCTAAAAATCAATAATGACATAAGGTTAATACTGGCTCCTAAATCACATAAAAATTTTCCATAAAGTCATTTGCTAATAGCACAAAGAATTGTAAAACTTCTAGGATCTTTTAATTTTTCTAGAAATTTTTTCTAAATTATAGCGCTACACTCTTCACTGAGTGCAATAATCTCGTTATCTACAAACTTCCTTTTCTTATTATGCATATCCTTCATGAACTTCACGTAGCTTGTCATTTGTTCCAAAGCCGCAACAAATGGAATGTTTATCATTAATTTCCTCAATATTTCTAAAAATTTTGAAAATTGGTTATCTCTATTTCTTTACTTCAATCTTTAAGGAAATAGAGGTGGTGGTCTTTATATAGTAATATTCATTTCTAAAAATTTTGAAAATTGGTTATCTCTATTTCTTTACTTCAATCTTTAAGGAAATAGAGGTGGTGGTCTTTATATAGTAATATTCATTGGTTTAAAAGGACATTCTTACTCAAAATGAAAGCCTTCACCAGATTTTTCATTTTCCACCTCATCTTTTTCAACTTCAACTTCCACCTTTTTTTTAGCTAGGTTTTCTATTTCATTTTCACTTCTCAGTTGAATAGCCTTAATTTGCTCTTTTTTCTAGTCTTTACGATCTACTTCAACATTACTAGGCGATGTTTTGGAGATCTATTGCAAAGTGCTGTAGCAATTCATCCCACTTAATTTTCTATGTTTCTAATTGCAGCTCATTAACTTTTTAATTGACTCACAATTTGCAAAATCAATTCTTCCATTGACAACTTTTTCTCCTTACTCTACAAATTATTAAATTCTGGAGGCGGAGGCTAATAAGGTTTATAAGTTGCATTTCCTTGATTGTTGGAGTATCCTAATGGGTTCTCAGTGTTGTTTCCTCATTGCGGATTTGCAGCATTAGAATTATTATTACTTCAACTAAAATTTGGAGGATTCTTCTAACCAAGACTATAATAATTAGCATAAGAATTAATAGAAAAATTATTTATTGCATTTAAGGTTTCATAAGAAGATTGAGATTATATCATTTGTCCTAGTGAGTTCTTCTCAAGCACAGGTGATGTCTGAGAATAATTCATTCCATATTGATCTATCATATTCGATATAGCAGCTATTTGTTCAGCTAACATAGATATAGCATCAAAGTCATGAATACGGCGAAGCTAACATAGAGATCGCATCAGAATCATGGATACTAGCTACTCTTTTTGGATTTACCCTTTTAGAGGGCAATTGAAAATTATTAGTAGTCATCTCTTTAATTAAATAATATGCTTCATCGAATGGTTTTGACATTAATGATCCACCAACAACAACGTCAATTATCGTTCTAAGAGATCCAACCAATTCATTATAAAAAGTTTAAATTATTAACCAGTCTGGTAATCATAGTGTTGACACTTTCTAAGCATCTCCTAAGGAGATCTTTAAATCTTTCTTAGGCTTCATAAATTGATTCCCTTTCGAACTGACAAAAAGATGTAATATCATTTCTAAGCTTAGTAGTTTTTGAAGGTGGGAAATATTTAGATAAAATTTGTTGTGATTAATTTCCCCAGTTTTAGATAGGTTCATGTGTTAATGAGTTTAACCACATCTTAACTTTATCCCTTAGAGAAAAAGGGAAAAGTCTAAGTTTGATGGCATCGTTTGACACGCCATCATATTTAAATATAGAATACAAATCTAGAAAACTAGCAAGGAGTAAATTAGGACTTCAGTTGGTGTTCCCCTAAATTGATTGTTTTGAATTATTTGGATAATAGTTGGTTTAAGCTCAAATTAATTGGCAGCTACAAATATTTAAATGAATCTCAGTTGTTTAATTGGCAGCTACAAATATTTAAATGAATCTCAGCTGTTGTAGGATTAACATAATCTCTTAAAGGTCTGTGATGATGTTCATTTTCATTTACAACATTACTCAAATTGCAAGTCATTTTGCTAATATTGTATATCTCTTTTTGTTGTTTTTGAATTTTTCTAATTGGACTTTCTAACTCAGAATCGTAAGGTCTAAATTTTCAAATCTTACACCACGCATAAACAAATACAACAAGTAATTTAAAAAAAATAAACACACTTAAGAAAGAAAATATTGAAAATAAACCATAAACACTCTTTGTTTTTTAGTTTTTAAAATAAGAATACTATAAACAATAAAATAACTAATCCTGAAATTATAGATGTGTAAAATTAAAAAAGTTGAGTCCTCTTTGCAATGACGCCATAAATTTGATTCATTATTTATGAGAAATTTAAGCAATTAATGATGGGATTCTATGCATGTATACGTATCGTTACCAAGTAATACAGGACTTTCTAATTAAGCCCCAAATATCTATCTCACAAGGAATCTCACAAGGAATGTGTAAATTTGTAATGGAAATTTAAATTAGGAAATTCACAATGATGAAGAAAATCTACTACACTAAATTTCAATTTTTTAGGATGCTAATAGAACTAAATTACCGACTACAAGCGAAACTGTAAAGCAAAGCTAAGCAATAACTACCAAACTATAGTTTTGTGATGAAGTTATCAAATATGAGAAAGCATCTTTTCCATTAAAATGAGTGTTTGGTTAAATGAGAGAGATAAAAGGTTTTAATTTGTCTTGTGCCAAATAGGAGCAATTTTAATTCTCTACCCTTAGTTAAGTGTTATAGAGAATCGTTGGCTAATCATAGGTATAGTCTCTAAATTTATGGCTAGGTTGAGACGATACTAACTCTCACTCTAGAGCTCCCAGTTCCCTCCCCCTAAAAACTAACTCTCACTTTTGTTCTTAAACACTAAGACCAAATTGGAGATTTTAGTCTGTCACCCTAGAATCTCCAATTCTTTTCCCAGTAAGAAATATTTCCCTATTTATTTGCACCTAACACCAAGAACAAAACACTCCTTCATGGAATCAAATGTGATTTTCACTTTGTTGTGAAACTCATACTCCATTTTCCGGATAGTATGTTTCACAACAGATGTTAAAGTTTCAATTGGACAAATCAAAAAGTAAATTAAGAAAATAGTGAAAAAATCATTTCAATTTCTTTTATATTTTAAAATGGGCACATTAAAATTATCTCTTCATTTCACTATATATCAGAGTAGAGAGAAAGACAAATAAAACTACTTAGACATCATGAGAAAGATAAGACAAAGTACAAATTTTATAAATGAAAGAAAGTTTATACAACAATAATAAACAAAAACCAGTTATCTTTAACTCTTTCTTAAAGCAAATCCCTTGTAGCTCCTCTTGGACTTTTTCTCTCTTTACAAGACTCTTGATTCTCTCTTAGAAGATGTAAGGAAGAAGAAATCTCTCACCTCTCTCCTTCTCCAACAATTCTTAGGAGGAATCACACTTAGACTCGCCACACTACACAATACACAAAATGGAACATTAAAGGAAACTCAATGACACACTAGCGGTCTCCTTTTTTTTTATCAATTTCTACTGTAAATAGAGCTAATGTTGGTTTTCCAAGAGGTGTATCAAATAACTCTTAAAAACACATCCAAATACATTGAATCTTCTAGATTTTTGCCCTACACCGACTTCAGCATTGTCGGCGCCCATGATGGCATCATCGGCACCCGTGGCCTAACTTAAATTTGTGCTCTCTATCAAATGGCATCGTCGACATCCATGCTGGCTCCATCGACGCTGAGTAGTTCTCTCCAAAATGCTATTTTGTCTCCAAATTCTATCCTTTTTGCTTCCTTTTTGCTCCAAGTGCTAAAAATCATTGAATTGAAATAAAATATGGAAAATAAATTTCTTTAAAACACAATATAACCAAAAATGAGTATAAAATATAAGTCTAATAATGCATAAATTTTTGGTGCATCAAAATCCCCGAAACTTAAACGTTACTTGTCCTCAAGTAACTCTTGTACTACATAAAAATATGACTTATGGTAAAGAGTTTAATTATTATATTTCCATATTTTGGTCTACTAAATATCATAGCATAACTTAAGAAAAATTTAAGATAACTCAAATTAATACTAAAGGTATAAGAATATCTAGTAGTCAAGTCTAAGATTTCTAATTTTCTACTCTTTTCAAGGAAACTTGCAAATTATCATATTAAACTTATCACATTAAACTCATTTAGAGGATCCATATGAAAAAGAACTTCATGAAAATTATACTAGTAAATATGTTAATATTTAAATACAAGTTTAGAGAAAAATTTGATTCATGTCAAGCCAATTTTTTGATTAGGCATCTCCTCCAACTTCTCCTCACATATTTTTTTTTCTTTTTTTTTATGTGAGAATTACTATATCTAGATAGCCTTTAATAATTTTGAACTTCACTATTCTCTTCTTAAAGTTAAAAATTTTCACATTCATTCACTTTATAAATTCATATTAGCTTTGAAGAATTTTTATAAAGTTTCAATCTTTTTTTTTAATGTAACTCTAAGATTCCCATTACTTCAAGAATACAAGTTCGTTTACTTAAAACGGCAATACCATTACTCTTATCTTAATCTCCAAAATTAACCTTTATCATTTAGAGTTTTTACTTAAGCTCACTGTTTATTTAGAAACACAAATATAGTTATCTAAAGTTAGACTCTACTACCAAAGATCATGTTAAAGAAAAAAAATTTTAAAAATAGTTAATTGAGGACAAATAAAATTAAGTTTCTTTCTTTAAAAGGGAATCTTTCTTCTTCCCCAAACTTAAATTTTTAATAAGATTAAGCATAAAAAACTGAAAATACAGGGTGAAAGAAAACAGTTAATACATAAAGAGAAGACTTACCTGTTGAAGGTTCTATTTTCGAAACTTAACTCTGAAATATTGTTGGTGCTAATATGAAAAGCTACAAGACTTAAAACATTAAATAACACATAAAATTTATAGGAAATTTTTTTTTTGAGAAAGATTTAACTAAAATAAATACAACAAAGTACTAAAAACAAACAACAATACTAAAATAAATTCCAATTCAAAAACAACTCTATATACAATAGTTCACAACACAACATTCAATACAAATCAAATTATCACAATCTACAAATGAAATAAAAACAAAAATAAAGTGCAACAAACTATAAAATAAAAAAAAGATTAGAACTATGACTAAGCAAACATCTTCACTCATCCTCTTCTTCTTCTTCTTCTTCTACATCAAAGTTCTTGTTGACCTCACTTTTGGTTAAGGTTTAGTTTGTCCACTTTAGTAGCCTAAGGTCCAGCCATAGGACTTTTTTATTGACTATTCTTAGAAAACTAGACACCCTCACCCTTAGAAATTCTACACTCTTCTTTACTCAACTTGAAGTTCCACATATTGCTCCTAACCTCTAGCACTTAGTAGGTGGAGTCATTATGGGGGAGCTCAAGATGAGTTCCCTTAGGATTGCTTGACCTTAAGGTTGACCCTGGGTGTTGGTTTAGGGCTAGGACACTCACTTACAATCACACTTACACTCACAATCACTCACTACCCTAAACCTAGAATTTCTTGGCTTTACTCCCTTTATACTTTTGGGAGACTCATGTAAGCGGTCCCCTAAACCCATTAGCCCCAGGCGAGGCTTTAGCTAAGACCACTTCATAGAGGACCCAAAATGGGGTTTCCATTGGTCCATGGCTTATTGATGGTGGTTGGCACTCTAACTCTACCAAGATACCCAACCTATCATTTTGCCTCTAAAATCTCCAAAATTACCTAGATACCCTTGGGACCCCAAATTTGGCCAAAATTCCAAAATTTACCCAAAATACCCAAGTTGATTAAAAAATTATTTCAAACATCTTGAAAACACCCAAACTACCCAAAATCACCAAAATTAGCCAAATTACCAAAATGCCCCTCCTTAGCCCAAGATTCCAAAAATTCCAAAAAATCCAAAAAATTTCCCAAACCTCCCAAATATTCCTAATTTTATTTTTCTCAACTATCACATGACCCAATTTGGCCAATTTGACCATCTTTGATCAAAACCCCCAAATTGCCCTTTAAAGGCCCATATTTTCCTCAAATCACTCCAAATGTTCATCAAATTGGTCTCAATTTACCCCAATTTTAATTCTAAACTCAAATCCACTCTTGATGTGACCAATGTAGAGCAAATACAAGCTCAATTAGTCCATTATTTGAACTCAATTTTGATTTAGATCAAAACCCCAATTTTGGCCCCATCACTTGGCTCCATCAAATTGAACCCATAGCCCACTCAATTGGCCACAATTTGTGTTTAAGAACCTTAATAACATACCCATACATCAAAATTGACCTTCAATTAGCCTTGGTGAGGCCTCAATTTCATTTGATTTCTACCTAAGTCCAAAAAGCCCAAAATTTGCCCCAAATTGGCCATGTCCAAAATCTCACCAAATTGATGGCCTTAGCCCCAAAATTTACACTCCATCCCTTCATGAAAAATCTTCACAACATCTCCCTTGTTCATTTGAACCACTTAATTTGGACTTAGCCCAAAGCTAGCCCAAACTAAACCCATGTCTAGCCCAACATGCCAAAATTGACCAAATTTCAAAAATCCTTCAAATTGACCCTCCAATTGAACTCAAAATCACTTCAACCCTTCACCCAAAATCAACATAACAATCATCTACAAAATGTTGATCAATCAATTGGGTCAGCTGGCATGGCTAGCCCAGCCTAAACCCAAG
>NW_018252239.1:2902-4902 GCF_001263595.1 Phalaenopsis equestris | reverse complement strand
AAACCTCTTAAAACCACATCTTAAAACCACCTAAACTAATCCATGGACTAAAGGTCCCCTAAATTAAGGGATTTCATTCCAAAATAAAGCCTAAACACATTAAATTACTGTGACATATTCCCCTGGCTCACCTGACCTTTTAGCCACTTCCCCTGGTGGCCGGCCAGATTAGTGGCCAAAAAATGGCCAAATTGAGGGTCACCCCCATGTAATTATACCCAATTCAAACCTAGAGGCCACCTCATCCAAATTGAAGCTTAAAGCCTCTCTGCCCTTCACCTAAGCAACTCATTTAACCCCCCCAATTGGCCATAGCAGGAAGACAAAGGCCATTTTTATAAAAAGCTCCGCTCTACGGCCATATGGAGAGAGCTAATAATTCCTCTAAGAAGCTTAACCAACTTGATCTCAATGCCTCTTTGAGACCCCCTCAGTGCAACCTAACCACCACATTGCCCTGAATCCCCTTGCCGTAGCCCAATTCCTTGCCGGAGCCCAATGTTTTAGCTCAAAATCTTATCGGAGACAGGATAAAGCTCTCCACACCTCTAAACTACACAAAACTCAAATTAAACTCACCCACACCTTCAAAGTAGTAAAAAAAGCTAAAGCCCCATCAAATTCCTTCGTAGAAGCCCCATCACCAGAGCACTCTAGGGTGGACTTTGATCAACACCTGAAATCGGCCTTGGTCGAACTTGGGTCTAGGCATTTCACCATAGCAAGAGGCTTAATCCCTAGCTTATTTAGACCCCAACAAATGTGCTGAGGCTCTCTAATCAAAGCTTCCCTTCTCAGGGCCAATGTATTGAACCTATCCTCCTTCTGAGCCTATTTGGATTCTCCATTTTATTAGGCTTAATTAAATTGAATGATTCCCGTATGAATATGTTCATCTCACTTAGATGAGTCCATAAGATCAGACCTGAAGTGATTTGGTTGAGTCTAGGCTCAGATCTTATCATTTTAGTGTGGACGTTCATGAGATCACTCTTTCAGGGATGATGACGGGGAGCCATCCGATCGCGCGTGTTTCAGATGGACGGAGGAGATTGAGCCGGACAGCGTTTCCTTACTTGAACCACAGGCCGAGTCAGCAGCTATGTGGATGGAGGAGTCCAACTAAATTGTGCCACACGTGCTTTTGGAGCTACATAGGATACAGTCAGCGCTGCACATTTAAATAGATAAATAGGGAATTTAAAAAATTAAAAGATGACCCCTAGCCTTAAAAATTTATATCTTGGTGTAGAAAAGTCATAAAAATAAAATAAAAATATCCTCTTGCTCAGTGAACAGAGGAGAACAATACTGAAATAATTTTGAGTGCATTTGATGCATATTTTATTTTTAATTAATTAAACACTGGTTTGGATATTTTGATTCTCCATGCATGTAGTAATATCATCATGGCTTGAATTTTTAGCATGTTGTTACCCCTGTCTTAGAAAACATTCCCTGATTTTTCCAAAGCCAGACGAGGTCCCTAGACAGAGAATCATATTTTTCAAGTTTGTTTACATTATTTGCTTAAATTAATCATGGATCATGGAAATTAGCATCCAAGAAAATTTTGGAAGGTTTATGATGACCAGAGAGCCTTTAAGAAAATTTCTCATGAGCCAAGTCATTCAAAATACATCTAATCTTTACAAACCCTAAATCACTAAGATAATTAATTTTGAAAAATACAAACAAAAAAATGACTTGATTTTTGATCTCCACTATTGTTTAGGATCCAAAGAGCTCACCATAAAAATTTTCAAAACATTTGGAGTTCATCTAATATCTCAAATTGATTTTTCAAGTTAATTAACATTTTTGGCACTAAAATGATTTTTAATAACTAAATCTTAACATAAAAAATTATAAAACTTTGTATTTTGAGCTCTCTATGATTATAGGTATTTTCTAAAAATGAAATAGTATTTAAAATAAAAACTTCATTTTTTGCCTAGTTTGAATATTTAAATAATTAAAAATCCATAAAAATCACAAAA
>NW_018252239.1:0-2811 GCF_001263595.1 Phalaenopsis equestris | reverse complement strand
AGGATATTTTTTCTGATTTTCTAAATAAAGATACTGAATTTTAAAGCTTAAAAATAATTTTTTCAAGGCTAAAATGGATTTTCACTATAATAAATAAATTGCAAATCAAAAAAATAAAAATAATTCTAATAAATCAAATAAAACTCAAAAAAATATAAAATTTTATCCTTTGGGTTGTCTAATCTCAGAAAGATTTTTCAAAAATACAAAACTTATATTTCCCCTTTTAAAATATTTTAGATTTAATAACCCTAAAACTTTAAATACATCTTAAAATTCAAATAAAATTCAAAAAATCATGCAATTTTGTCCAAAGGCTTCTCTGGTCTAGGTTTACCTCCAGTAAAAATTTCAAGGGATTACGATTTACCTTCGTTAAGTTAGGAATTTTCTTTAAAATATCCTATTTTTGCCTGAAAATAATTATATAAATTAAATTAAATTTTCAAAAATCAAATTTTCTCCTCTAATGTTATAATTGACCCATTAATGAGGTAAAATAAAAATTTCAAAGTCATTTGGATTAAATTTGATGAATAATTTGATTTGGATTAAATTTGATGAATTATGAAGTGTTAGAGACTTAGGGGCAAATGTGTAATTTTGGAAATTTAGTCTTAATTAACATTTAGGCTTACTTCAATGAGGGAAATGGGCAACCTCTTATCTTAATTTGGATGTTTGAAACACAAGAGGTTAATTGGTAGAAACCAACCTCACTTTCTTAATTGAAAAGATAAGTTAATAAATTTCTAAATTATTAAAATTTGGAAGTTTATTAAAATTAAATGAACCTCAGACTTAGGGGTATGACCTTTAAAGTCAATAATTAATCAATTTAATACCCCTATGTGATTTTCAAATGAAATTCAAATAATGAATCATGACCACCTAAAGCTTAACCTTTTCAGAACTAATTAAGACAGTCACATAGGTCTTAAAGGATTAATAGTGACTTAGGCTAAATCAAGTTTCATTTAAATAAGGATTAGAAAATTAAATATCATTAAAAATTAGAATATCATTCAAACACTACAAGCCCAATTAGGACAAAATTTGACTAAGTGTTCCGATAACACTTACTTGCCTCTTTAAGGGTCTTCACCCACAAAATATTCAAAATTAAATTACAAATGATAATTACCTTACTCTTAGGGATAATTGATACATTAATGTTCATTGAGCATTAGGGTGTTTTTAGGATGAATTATTAAGCAACATAATAAGTTTAAATGAGCTCGGGATTTTACACCAAGCAGCGAGAGAGTTGCACGGACTTGCATCTTTCTCTAGATCTGTTGGATACTTCGGAGATCTACTAAGCCTAATATGTTTTTCTTGACAAAATCGTGACAAAATCGTCGTTAATTAAACTCCTAAGGACCCACAAAGATATTACCTATGTTTAGGTAGGTTGTCAAAATTTTACTTCCCCTTTGCATATAAACTGCCTTAACATGCCTTTTGAGTTTCAGGTGGTGGAACGAGAGGCTCACCACGTACGCTTTTACAATTTTTAGCGCTGCCTTTCTTGAACCTTTATACAGTAGATACAGTAGTTTTATACCTGCAAATTTGCATGCTAAATAATGACGCCACCCTGCATGAAAACCAAAATTGCTAGAATAGCCACAAAACCAAAACCAAAACCAAAACTAAAACTAAAATCAACCAAGATAAAATTCACCTCCACTATATTCAAAATATAAAACAACTCAAAATTTAATTACAAACATCACACAAAACTACAATTGCAACTAAATTAAGATGTCTCTATCGGATGATCAAAAATTTCTCGGAGGAGGTAACCTACAGTTGCTAACGAGGCTTTCCACGGTCTAAATGAAATTATGGAACTAATTAAGTTGAGTTTAGTAAAGTCATTTGGACTAAGTGAATCCAATAGAAAATAGTGGTGCCGGAACA
Source organism: Phalaenopsis equestris (assembly GCF_001263595.1). Classification (NCBI taxonomy): domain Eukaryota; kingdom Viridiplantae; phylum Streptophyta; class Magnoliopsida; order Asparagales; family Orchidaceae; genus Phalaenopsis; species Phalaenopsis equestris. Next base: position 885 of record NW_018252239.1, on the reverse strand, counting down.
AGAGAACCGTGGGTAACCGTAGGATCCTAACCGTTGTTGCTCTAATTAATCTTAATATGCCCTCATAAAATTTAAATAACTTCAACCATAGAGTCACCTGATTTTACATTATAACTTGACACACTAAAAAACTCAAACTCCTCACGGTAAGGAGTTTGGAGCTATCATGGTGGGCAGCACGACCATCTTCAACAGTAAAACCTGTCTTCCCCAGCTAAACCAATCTTCCTTCCTTAGAAATACACAACAAAGCCATAGGACCTCGAGGTTAGTTTCTTGCGTATGCAACGTAGATCCTCAGCTTATCTTTAGGCCTTTGTACAACCCGGCTATACAATATAAGCCCTAACTCGTCTTGAGATTCTGAGGTTGTCGTCGGTCACATCCTAAATCCTCACATCTTCCAAGCTATCTGTGTGATCATTTCATACGAATGTAATCCCTAACAAATAAAAATTGGCAGAATGAAACACTTAAACATTTCACCTCAAAACTGAAGCAAAAAATTAGGATAGCTTGGGAAGTCACTGAGGTTCTCCTCTGGATCCATGACATCCCCTAGTTCTTCCTCGTTTGGAATCTACAACAAAGTGTTCCAAATTTGAACCAATCCCCTTTCACACGTCTACGTCTGATCTCATTGAAAAGTCCAACCATTTTGAATTCCCTGAAGATAATATTTCTTGATTTTGATCGAGAGTCTTCTTAGGTGACTTTGGTCAATTAAGATGTAATTAACTATAGGGGCTTTCTCTAATAAGAAGCATTTTCGAACCCAGCTTAATATAAACCCTATTTAATTCTATATTAAATAGGGAAACTTTTCGGCAAATAAAATAGTTTCGCAAAACAAATGGATGTCATATATTCTTTAGTTTATTTGAT
>NW_018252238.1:0-227 GCF_001263595.1 Phalaenopsis equestris | reverse complement strand
CAAGGCACGGACATCGCTGACTTTCGAAAATTCTTAAAATGACAGGAACAATGTCTTCGCCAAAGTTGATATTTTCTTTCGCCTCCGGAATGGAGTTCGCTGTCAATAAGGATGAACTGCCTGACCTGGAAGTTATTAAGTTTGGACAAGGGTTCGATGATACTGGAGTAAAGTTCGGGAAGGTGGTCGTCACATTGATGAAGTTTGAAACAGATAAGTCTGTGGAG
>NW_018252237.1:8583-14657 GCF_001263595.1 Phalaenopsis equestris | reverse complement strand
AGGGGATCGCACTTGGGATGGTTTGGAGAGGCTCTAATGAGATTTTGTCAGAGTTTCCCAAAGGTTCCAAGCACACTTTTCCTTAGTTATGGGTAGTTCAATTTAAAGCCATGGTTGCCTGATGGAGCTCAAGGCTGGGAGTTGGGTGCTAAAGCTTGCTGAGGTGGACTGAGACAATGGGACTTAGCCAGCTCAGGGAAGTTTAATTTTGGGTTTTGACCACTTAAGGCTTGCTTGAGCTGGCTATTTCTGATGGCTGAGGTGGTGGCTGGCAAGATTCAGGTCACTTCTAGGCTCGGGGAGGCCAAATAATGATGGTTAACTCCTAAGGGTAAGTGATGATGGCCAAGATATTTGAGTTTAGGCCAAGAATGGGGTGAAATACCCTAAATCAAGGGACCATTGGTCCATATCTCACCTTGAATGGTTTAGGTGGGTCAAGTCTGGTCCATAGGGTGTACTTGGTGGCTGTGGCGTCATCAATTTGGTGGCTTAGGCATAGCAAAGTTAATTTTGGTGCATGGGTTCAATTTGGATCAAAATGGCTAGAAGTTGGGTTTGAGTTAGGCTAGCCATAAAATTGGGCTCAATTGATTGATCAACTTAGTGTAGATGATTTTTATAAGAGGTTTGGAAAAGATTTGGTGTGATTTTGAATTGTTTTGGAGGTTCAATTAGAGCGGTTTTGAACATTTGGTCAATTTGGGGGTGTTGGGTTAGACTTGGGTTTAGGTTGGGCTAAGGTTGGGTTAGGTCCAAATTTATGGTTGAAAATGGTTTATAGGAATGTCATGAAGAGTTTTCAACATCAATTGGGTGTCAATTCTTGAGTGTCAATTCTTGGGTTAGGACATTCAATTTGGTGGAATTTGGAGACAACCAATTTGAGGCAAATTTGAGGATTTTGGACTTCAAAATTGGGGCAAATTTCATTTAAAATTAAATGAATTTTGAGGCCTCACCAAGGCAAATTAAAGGTCTAATCTGATGTTTACAATTTTTATGAAGAGTTTAGGATTCAAATTGGGGCAAATTGAGTAGGCTATGGGTTCAATTAGGTGAGATAAGGTCACAGGGCCAAAATTTGGGGTTTTGATTTAGATCAAAATTAAGGTCAAATAATGGGCCAATTAGGCTTATATTTGGATTATATTGATCATATAAAGGATGAATTTGAGTTTATAATTGAAATTGGGGAGGATTGGGGCCAAATTGATGGACATTTGAAGTGAATTTGGGGAAATTTGACCTTTAAAGGCAATTTGGGGGTTTTGGTCAAAATGGTCAAATTGGGTTCAATCAAAGGGTCCAAATTGATTTTGGAGACATTTGGAGTGATTTTGGAGGATTTGGAAAAGTTTGGGGTGCCAAGGGTATTTTTGTAATTTTGGTAATTTTGGGGGTATTTTGGTAATTTTGGGTGGTTTTAGGCAATTTGAGTATTTTGAAATGGTTTGAAATGATTTTTGAAAATATTTAGGTATTTTGGCTGAACTTGGGAATTTTGACCAGATTTAGGGTTTCAAGGGCATTTAGGTAATTTGGGTGGATTTGAGGACAAAAGGCCAAGTTGGATATTTTTGATAGAATTGGGGTGTCAACCACCATGTATAAGCTATGGACCAATGAAATCCCCATTTGGGTCCTCTATGTACTAGTCTTAGCTAAACCCTAGCTAAGGGCTAGTGGGTCTAGGGGACCATCTACATGAGTCTCCCAAAATATTAAGGGTTCAAAGTCAACAATTTTGGATTTAGGGTTGTGAGTGGATATAAGTGATAGTGAGTGTAAGTGACCAACACTCAGAGTCAACCCTAAGGTCAAGCAGTCCTATGGGGACTATCCGTGAAATCCTCCATACTGATTCCACCTACTAAGTGCTAGAGGTTAAGATTAATATCTGGAACTTCAAGTTGAGCAAGGAAGAGTTTAAAATTTCTAATGGTGAGGGTTCCTTTTCTAGTTTTCTAGGAATAGTCAACAGAAAAGTTCTATGGCTAGAAGTTAGGAAACTAAAAAGGGAAAATTAAACCTCAACCAAAAGTGATGTCAACAAATGGACCTGATGGACCTGAAATAGGTGTGGTGTGCTGGGCAAACACACCGCGCGTATTGGCGTTGACAGACAAGATCAATAAAGCCAAAACAAACTTTTAAGTCAACAAACCTATAAAGGAGTGTAAAATTAAGTGCTAGTTGTTTCTGCTGAGGATATAGCAGTTGAATATTTGATCAAAATCAAGGAATAGGAACTCTCATTGAGGATTGAAGAGTAGGTTTCAAATTATCAAGTTTCAGGTGTTTTCAGAGGATGGGAGTCAGTATTTAGGTGATGAATCCAAGATGGGAATTGAAATTTAGGTATCAATTTTGGAAGGAGAGTTCGAATTTAGGTACCGAACTTGAAATGAAGGAATCAGAATTTAGGTATTGTTCTCGAAATGAGAATTGCAATTTGAGTATCAATCTCGGAAAGAAAGTCAGAATTTAGGTACCGACCTCGAAAGGAGGGAATCATAATTTAGGTACTGATCCTGAAAATGAGAATTAAAATTTAGGTATTAATATCAGAAAGAGAATCAAAATTTAGGTACTGACCTCAAAAGAGGGAATCAGAATTTAGGTACTGACCCCAAGATGAGAATTGAAACTTAGGTATCAATCTCAGAAAGATAATCGGAATTTAGGTACCGACCTCAAAAGGTAGGAATCAGAATTTAGGTACTGATCCTGAGATGAAAATATGATGTCATATTCCATTTAAGGGGGCCTTACACCAATCTCAAGGATTGAGAATATGATGTCGGGTTCCATTCAAGGGGTTCTTACACAATTATCACCATTATCAAAGATTGGGAATAGGATGTTGTGTTCCATTCAAGGGTGTCTTACACTAATCTCGAGGATTGAGAATAGGATGAAATGTTCCATTCAAGGGAGCCTTATACCAATCTCAAGGATATGATTCACATTAGGGAGGAAAGCTCTAGGACTCATATCCAACCCAAATGGTGATAAGGGAAAAGAATTAGTGTCTTGGTGCTGTCTCCGAGAACAATATGAAAGTAGTGTAGAGAATTTGTGGTGTTGAGTCTATAGATATGTGTCATGTGAAGATAGGTATTGGTGAGGAAAATTTGTGAAATTTTGTTAGATTTTATGCAGAGTATGAAATTCCGTGAGGATGTGAAAAGAATTAGTGCAGACAAGGACAGTCGTGCTGCGCGAGCAAAAAGTAAGAGACCTCGTAATAGAGAGAATTAACTCGATAGATTTATTTTCATTTCTTGTTGTTTTTATCACATTTAATTATCAAAATATATTTTTAAAATTCAGTTTTCGTTGGTTGATTTTTTAAAAGAGTATTTTTTTATTATCAAGTTTTTTTTATTGTTTTCTTCTTCGTTCGTTGTAGTTCGGAACCAACGTATGGTATTTTGGTTCTTTATCCATCACACAAAAGGGAAATTGAACAAACAGACTAAATTATGAAAGAGATTTCATTAATTTACTTCAAATAAGTGTTATAGAGTGAACATAGGCTGAAGCAACAAAAAGTACAATATGCTCGACGCATCAAAAGTACATATGAAAACATCTCATGTTGGGTACATATCATAAGCTGAGAATATCTGATACATATATTATTATATCTGCTGCATCAAAATGTAGTACAAAAAGGTATCCCCTGATTGTCCGCCCTCAGTTGAGTGAGCTCCTGATCGAGCTGACCTACTATGCCACGCTCCAGGACAAGAGTTCCATTTGCATGTATTTAGAGCTGCAACCCTATCATAGCTCGTAAGGTTATAGCTCTTCTAACTCCGGATCTGTTCGAAATCCATATGGTATCTTGCTACTATCCATCCTTTTGAAAGTTATAGACACCCTGCGTTGTCATACCGCTAGAATGCAGTGTTTGGCTATGTATGCTCCATTTCCTTTAAAAATCAGTATTGAACCCACTGGTAGCGGAATTTCCACGGATCCTCTGAACTTGCAAGGGCCAATGACATCTATTTCTTTCCCAAGTAGAATATTGCTCTTACTCATGAAGGAGGCTGTGTAAAAAGGTCTCACAAAATCATGATGGTTTATATGTGGGGGAATGAAATCGCCTTCATCGTAGATATTGATGATGCAGCTATTAAGAATGCAATCAGCTGGAAGTATGCTCCATCGAACCATCTTCTTAATCATCCACTTTATCATAGGAGGTAACAGATCCACCTCATCATGTCTTAAAATCCCTGGGGGATTTCCTTGTCTATCCTTGGTAAATTTATAACAACAACCACATTGTATGGTGATTCTACCTTTTCTAAGCATCCATTTCATGGTTCAAAATAGGTCCTTTATATCAAAAGACCCGCTTGACCCTTGTTCTTTAGATCGAATATACAGTCGAGAATGCTTCTTTTATCGCTTTTAGAGCAGACTCTGGTGTACAGCTGCAAGCCTTATAGTATGTTGACAAATCTTCCTTGAACTTCTTTATAAATTTTGAATTCCCTTTTCTTTACTTTACTCATCTTTTAGAATTCTACCGTGGTGATGATTGGCGGCTGTCGAGGATGCTCCCTTATTTCAAGATCGATAGGAATCCATGTAGGTGTTGTCTCTATATCCAGCAGAATATATGATTCCCCATTGGGTGATTGGTGATCTGAAATCCATCATCAGTGGACGTATACTCCTTCAGAGTACTGTAGCACACTAGGTGGAGGATGTTGCAGTCCGGGCATTCCACAAATGCCTCTGTAGCTGGTATCCATGTGAGAATCTTTGCGTTGCATTTCGGGCAACCCGCACAAAGCTCATGTGGAACCTCTGGTATCTTCGACTCTGTAGTGAACTCAGAATCATCCTTTATGGTAGGCAAGCTGGAGGAAGTTTCTCTCATGCATGGATCATGGATTTTCTCCTCAGAAATTGGGGTAAACAAGTTTTCTGCCTCCTTCTGGCATCTTATTTCTTCATGCATAAAAGCTCTATGTTCTATGATTAGTATTTTTGCATTGTTTCCTTCGTAGCGGTGCATCTGCCAGTCTCTCGTCATCAGTAGTGACCAAGCCTCCAGTCACTGCATTTATCATTGATGGCAGGCGACTAGTCCCCACCATCGAATCTTGTTGCATCATCACTTTCTTCCCCTTCACTGAGGAATCCTCTTTCGTGTTGATCTTTAACAGTGATGGTAGCCCTTCTTTTTCTCGATGGTTGCCATGTCCACCAAGGGACCCTCATAGTCTACATCGATTTGATCAAAGTCCATGTCAAAGTCTATGATGCGACCTTGTTGTGTCCTTTCCTAGTTAAGTGCGAGATTCCAGCCATCCTTAAAAGCAAAAATCAGCTTCTGTCCTGACATTTTCTCTACAGACGATAGGAAAAACATCAGTGTGCTGAAATTTAGCAGGAACAAGAACAAAACAAAGTGTTTATTACGCAAAATTTTGGCTTATGTTGGTGAAAAGATCATTTATTTATGTATATATTTTGTCTAATTTAGTAAGATATCAGAAAGAAGAAAAGCAAAGTATGTAAATTCAAAAATTTTCAATTTATTGAGGTTAATTTTATTACAAAATTTGTGGACTCGGTCATAGACATTTGGCCAAATAAAAAACCCCAGATCAATCAGAATTTCAATTCAAGCAATGTCAAGTTGCATAGTATGTCTTCAAGTATTATTCTTTGTTCAGCAACATGGGCCTCTCGCCTTGAAAATCCACCTGTTGGTACGCTCCTCCTACGTATATTTCTATGACAAATGGTCCTTCCCAAGTTGGCTCAAATTTTCCACCTACCTTGCGGCATGCAAGAATAGTTTTTTTTAGAACAATTATAAGATCACCAACTTTGAATGTCCTTGGGAGGACCAATTTGTCATGATCATGTATGATCCTCGCCTAGTAAAGCTCCATATTTTCTTGTGCTTCTAGTCATTTTCCTTCGAGAATTTTTAATTCTTTAATTCTGTGTTTTGCACTTTCTTCTGTTGTGAGTTGATTGGTGACAAAGACACTGAGAGGCTGTGTCTGGACTTCTAGCGGTAGCACAGCTTCTGACCC
>NW_018252237.1:0-5654 GCF_001263595.1 Phalaenopsis equestris | reverse complement strand
CGAAATAGAGAGAATTAACTCGATAGATTTATTTTCATTTCTTGTTGTTTTTATCACATTTAATTATCAAAATATATTTTTAAAATTTAGTTTTCATTGGTTGATTTTTCAAAAGAGTATTTTTTTATTATCAAGTTTTTTTTTTGTTTTCTTCTTCGTTCGTTGTAGTTCGGAACCAACGTATGGTATTTTGGTTCTTTATCCATCACACAAAAGGGAAATTGAACAAACAGACTAAATTATGAAAGAGATTTCATTAATCTACTTCAAACAAGTGTTATAGAGTGAACATAGGCTGAAGCAACAAAAAGTACAATATGCTCGACGCATCAAAAGTACATCTGAAAACATCTCATGTTGGGTACATATCATAAGCTGAGAATATATGATACATATATCATTATATTTGCTGCATCAAAATGTAGTACAAAAAGGTATCCTCTGATTGTCCATCCCCGGTGGAGTGAGCTCCTGATCGAGCTGACCTACTATGCCACGCTCCAGGACAAGAGTTCCATTTGCATGTATTTAGAGTTGCAACCCTATCATAGCTCGTAAGGTTATAGCTCTTCTAACTCCGGATCTGTTCGAAATCCATATGGTATCTTGCTACTATCCATCCTTTTGAAAGTTATAGACACCCTGCGTTGTCATACCGCTAGAATGCAGTGTTTGGCTATGTATGCTCCATTTCCTTTAAAAATCAGTATTGAACCCACTGGTAGCGGAATTTCCACGGATCCTCTGAACTTGCAAGGGCCAATGACATCTATTTCTTTCCCAAGTAGAATATTGCTCTTACTCATGAAGGAGGCTGTGTAAAAAGGTCTCACAAAATCATGATGGTTTATATGTGGGGGAATGAAATCGCCTTCATCGTAGATATTGATGATGCAGCTATTAAGAATGCAATCGGCTGGAGGGATGCTCCATCGAACCATCTTCTTAATCATCCACTTTATCATAGGAGGTAACAGATCCACCTCATCATGTCTTAAAATCCCTGGGGGATTTCCTTGTCTATCCTTGGTAAATTTATAACAACAACCACATTGTATGGTGATTCTACCTTTTCTAAGCATCCATTTCATGGTTCAAAATAGGTCCTTTATATCAAAAGACCCGCTTGACCCCTGTCCTTTAGATCGAATATACAGTCGAGAATGCTTCTTTTGTCTCTTTTAGAGCAGACTCTGGTGTACAGCTGCAAGCCTTATAGTATGTTGACAAATCTTCCTTGAACTTCTTTATAAATTTTGAATTCCCTTTTCTTTACTTTACTCATCTTTTAGAATTCTACCGTGGTGATGATTGGCAGCTTTTTTTTTTTATCCAGTAGAATATATGATTCCCCATTGGGTGATTGGTGATCTAAAATCCATCAACAGTGGACGTATACTCCTTCAGAGTACTGTAGCACACTAGGTGGAGGATGTTGCAGTCCGGGCATTCCACAAATGCCTCTGTAGCTGGTATCCATGTGAGAATCTTTGCGTTGCATTTCGGGCAACCCGCACAAAGCTCATGTGGAACCTCTGGTATCTTCGACTCTGTAGTGAACTCAGAATCATCCTTTATGGTAGGCAAGCTGGAGGAAGTTTCTCTCATGCATGGATCATGGATTTTCTCCTCAGAAATTGGGGTAAACAAGTTTTCTGCCTCCTTCTAGCATCTTATTTCTTCATGCATAAAAGATCTATGTTTTCTATGATTAGTATTTTTGCATTGTTTCCTTCGTAGTGGTGCATCTGCCAGTCTCTCATCATCAGTAGTGACCAAGCCTCCAGTCACTGCATTTATCATGGATGGTAGGCGACTAGTCCCCACCATCGAATCTTGTTGCATCATCACTTTCTTCCCCTTCACTGAGGAATCCTCTTTCAGGAATCCTATTTCGTGTTGATCTTTAACAGTGATGGTAGCCCTTCTTTTTCTCGATGGTTGCCATGTCCACCAAGGGACCCTCATAGTCTACATCGATTTGATCAAAGTCCATGTCAAAGTCTATGATGCGACCTTGTTGTGTCCTTTCCTATATGGTGCCACCCTGCGGTACCCTTTCCTCATTAAGTGCAAGATTTCAACCATCTTTGAAAGCCAAGATCAGCCTCTGTTCTTACATTTTCTCTGTACACGAAAGGAATAACATCAGTGTGCTGAAATTTAGCAGGAACAAGAACAAAACAAAGTGTTTATTACGCAAAATTTTGGCTTATGTTGGTGAGAAGATCATTTATTTATGTATATATTTTGTCTAATTTAGTAAGATATCAGAAAGAAGAAAAGCAAAGTATGTAAATTCGAAAATTTTCAATTTATTGAGGTTAATTTTATTACAAAATTTGTGGACTCGATCATAGACATTTGGCCAAATAAAAAACCCCAGATCAATCAAAATTTCAAAATTTCAATTCAAGCAATGTCAAGTTGCATAGTATGTCTTCAAGTATTATTCTTTGTTCAGCAACATGGGCCTCTCGCCTTGAAAATCCACCTGTTGGTACGCTCCTCCTACGTATATTTCTATGACAAATGGTCCTTCCCAAGTTGGCTCAAATTTTCCACCTACCTTGCGGCATGCAAGAATAGTTTTTTTAGAACAATTATAAGATCACCAACTTTGAATGTCCTTGGGCGGACCAATTTGTCATGATCATGTATGATCCTCGCCTAGTAAAGCTCCATATTTTCTTGTGCTTCTAGTCATTTTCCTTCGAGAATTTTTAATTCTTTAATTCTGTGTTTTGCACTTTCTTCTGTTGTGAGTTGATTGGTGACAAAGACACTGAGAGGCTGTGTCTGGACTTCTAGCGGTAGCACAGCTTCTGACCCATATACGAGCATGTAGGGTGTAGAATGAGTAGGATTCTTAAATGTTGTCTGGTAAGCCCACAAGGCTTCTAACAGTTTTTAATGTCATTCTCTTTTGTTTTCATACAGTGTCTTCTTCAAAATCTATACAAGTGTCTTATTGAAGGCCTCCGCCAGGCAATTTACCCTGGGATAGTAGATCATAGAGTATCTCCAAATTATCCTCTGTCATTTAATAAAATTATTGATTTTTGTGCTCTTGAAGATTGTCCCATTGCCAAAAATTATTCTGTGCGGAACTCCAAAATTGTAGATGATTTGAATTTTAAAAAATTGAAGAATGTGTTATGTTTTAACCCTCCTAACGACACTACCTCTACCCATTTGGAAAAGTAATCTTTAATGGTGAGTATAAATCTGCGTCCTTTAGAGGATGGAGGCTCTATCGAACATATTATATCCATGCCCCCAACGGTCGAATGACCACAAGGTGACGGTTGGATGTAGCACAATTGGAGGTTGGTGCAAGTCTACCCATGCACTTGGCACTGGTGACATCTTCTGGAAGTATCCATGTAATTGGACATCATTGCCGACTAATAATATCAGAGTTTCTTGATCTTCATCTTCATCTTTGGCCCTGACTGGTGAGCACCACACAATCCGGCATTTATGCTTTGGCTTTGCTTAGACATCGTAGCCACATCTGATTGAATGACCTTCTGTAGAGGACATCGCCTACTAAAGCGTATGACGTAACCCTTCTTGTGATGTGATGCGGTGCCAACTTATCTTCTGGTAGCTTTCCAGTTTGCAAATATTTCATTAATGGCTTAAGGCAATCTTCATTGATATCAACAACTGTAATCATCATTTCTTCTTCTTTTCTGAGCTTGTGTAGATTGTCGAGGTCAATCCGAGACAAAACCTATCTCCCTTGTACTGTAATGTCAATGGGATCCTCCGAGGGACATGTTAGCTCCTTAGATAAGTTTTGCTAAAGTATCGGCATGAGCATTATATCCCCTAGAAAACCTGTAGAGAGTCACATTGGGGATCTGTTCAAGCAGTTTCATCGTGTATCGGTGGAATTCTACTAATCTTATCTTCAAATTCATATACTTTCCGGAGACTTGTTGGATGACGAGCTGAGAATCGCCATAGATGGAAATATCTGTTATATCTATCGAGATTACCAACTCCAACCCAATATTTAAGGCTTCATATTTGACTTCATTGTTGGTACATGGCTTTGTCAGGTGGTATAAGAACCTCAACATACCTTTATCTCGTGTGATAAAGATTAAATCAATCCATGCTTTGCCTGGTATAACTGTGCTTGATCTCTTGTCCTTTCTGGCTAACGAAGCTCCATCAAAGTACATCTCCCAGCGTTGCGCACTTGAGAATTCCATTTGAAATACCTGTTCATATGGTAATTTTTTATTAAGAGGAGACCCAGCTGGAAGTGGTTGTGTTGCGAGAAAATCTGCTAAAATCTGTCCCTTGATAGCACGACGGGAACAAAAGTTATATCAAATTGCAACAAAATCATCAACCATCTTACTAGACATCCAGAGAGTGTTGTTTGGGTCATCAAATATTACAACAGATTAACTTTTGAAATAAGGGTTACCTTAAGACTTCTCAATAGGTGGATACCTTATCTCCATCGGTATTAGACGACGACTAAAGTAGTAGAGTGCATTTTCTTTAACCTCGTCATTGAATTGAGCTAAGATGGCTCCAAGAGAGTCATCTAAGGCCGCGGTATAAAGTATCAGCTGTTTTCCCGGGTTAGGGGATGCCAAAAACCCTCCTAACGACACTACCTCTACCCATTTGGAAAATTAATCCTTAATGGTGATTATAAATCTGTGTTCTTTAGAGGATGGAGGCTATATCGAACATATTATATCCATGCCCCCAACACTCGAATGACCACAAGGTGACGGTTGGCTGTAGCACAATTGGAGGTTGGTGCAAGTCTACCCATGCACTTGGCACTGGTGACATCTTCTGGAAGTATCCATGTAATTGGACATCATTGCCGACTAATAATATCAGAGTTTCTTGATCTTCATCTTCATCTTTGGCCCTGACTGGTGAGCACCACACAATCCAGCATTTATGCTTTGGCTTTGCTTAGACATCGTACCCACATCTGATTGAATGACCTTCTGTAGAGGACATCGCCTACTAAAGCGTATGACGTAACCCTTCTTGTGATGTGATGCGGTGCCAACTTATCTTCTGGTAGCTTTCCAGTTTGCAAATATTTCATTAATGGCTTAAGGCAATCTTCATTGATATCAACAACTGTAATCATCATTTCTTCTTCTTTTCTGAGCTTGTGTAGATTGTCGAGGTCAATCCGAGACAAAACCTATCTCCCTTGTACTGTAATGCCAATGGGATCCTCCGGGGGACATGTTAGCTCCTTATCAAGTTTTGCTAAAGCATTGGGTATGGGCATTATCTCCCCGAGGAATCCTATAGAAAGTTACACTAGGGATCTATTCTAGCAGCTTCATTGTGTACTGATGGTATTCTGCTAACCTTGGTTTAAAAATCTTGTATTTTCCGGCAACTTGTTGGATGACGAGCTGAGAATCGCCATAGATGGCAATATCTGTTATATTTATCGAGATTACCAACTCCAACCCAATATTTAAGGCTTCATATTCGACTTCATTGTTGGTACATGGCTTTGTTAGGTGGTATAAGAACCTCAACATACCTTTATCTGGTGTGATAAAGATTAAATCAATCCATGCTTTGCCTGGTATAACTGTGCCTGATCTCTTTTCCTTTCTGGCTAACGAAGCTCCATCAAAATACAT
>NW_018252236.1:0-664 GCF_001263595.1 Phalaenopsis equestris | reverse complement strand
GTTACAGTTGGGTTTAAATTGGTCCTCAATATTGCTTGAAAATTTTTAGATATCACTTGAGTGGAAATTTTGGGGTTAGGAAGTTCAATATGGTTGAATTTAAGGTTGGGGTTTTGGTTTAAGTTGATTTTGGGTAAAATTGAGGCCTTAAAAAGGTAAATTAAAGGTTCAATTTGATTTTTTGAGATGTTTTAGAGAGTTTATGATGCAAAGTAAGGGCAATTGGATGGTTTGGGGGTTTAATTGAGTGAGATTTTTTTTTGGGTCAAATTGTGACTTTTTTATTTGGGTTGAAATTGGATTCCAATGTGGGTCAATTTGGCTTGGATTTAGTCACAATCGAGCTTGGGCATGTTGAATTTGAGTTTATAATTGAAATTGGGGAAAATTGGGATCAAATTGGTGGACATTTAGAATAAATTGGGGTAATTGGGCATTTAAAGGCAATTTGGGGCTTTTGGTCAAAATAGGTCAAAATAATTAAATTGAGCTCAATGGAGTGTTTTAAATTGAATTTTGGGACATTTGATGTGATTTTGGAGGTTTTGGGACAATTTTAGTCATCACGGGTATTTTGGTAATTTTGAGAAAATGAGGGGTGTTTTGGTAACTTTGAAAATTTTGGAATATTTTGGACAAATTAGGTAGTTTGACAATGTTGGGT
>NW_018252234.1:0-956 GCF_001263595.1 Phalaenopsis equestris | reverse complement strand
TTATGAAAAAATCGACGGTAGTAAAGCGAAAAACAGATTGAGAAAATTATACCAGAAAAAAAATGGCACAAGATTTACGTGGTTCAGCAAATTGCCTACGTTCACGGAGCTGCAGAGGACTTTATTATTTTGAGGAAATTACACTGTCGAGTGTCTCGACTCGACGTTTACAAGAAAAAACTCTCCTCTCCTCTCTCTCTCTTCTTTCCTCTTCTCTTTCTCTCTTCTCCTCTCTTTCTCTCTTTCTAAAGTCACGTGAGAGAGAAAGAAGAAGGAATTTCTTCTTCGTTAGCTAACCGAAAAAGAGTAAAAAAAAACTACAGCAGCTTTTTGTTTCCCCTTGCAAGCTACACCCAAGAGATTGGATTAGGTTAGTGTGTCTTTAACAGGCCTTTTGCCTTGCTATTTATAAGAGGCACAAATAGCTAAGAAAGGTAATTCCCAATGCCGCGTTTCCACGTGAGAAAACCGCGTGAGGGAGAGAGCTTTGAGGGAGGGGGCTTTGGCGGGAAGAATATTGGGGAAGCAAATTAAGCAAATATTAATTACTTTCTAATTGTTTCAGTGGACCAGGTCTCCACTAATCTCAACAGAGATACATGCACTGCTATTGTTGGCATTGCTAATTAGTTAGGAAGCCATGAGGATGACAGTTAGCAGTTCTGCAGGTAAATTTAAACTGAAATGCGATGATATTCGTGATTTGATTTTGGCTAATGAAGTGTACAGAAAAGATTCTGGCAAGATCTTAGGTACGAGTTCGACACTAAATGTTGATTTCAGTGGGAGATGACATGACAGAAACTCAAATAAAGGGAGATCAAAATCAAAATCTGGTCAGCAGACAATCTGCTGAAATTGTGGGAAGGCTGGTCATATTAAAAAGAACTGTAGAAATCCCAAAAAAATGAAGAATGATATTGCAAATGTGATATCTGAAGAAGTACAAGATGCAC
>NW_018252233.1:0-282 GCF_001263595.1 Phalaenopsis equestris | reverse complement strand
ATTTATCTTATATTTTTAGGCATATATAAAGTCGCGGTTAAGTTTTTAGCGTCGTTGCCGGGGAGTGAGTGATTGTGTGAGTGAGTCAAATCACGATTTGAGTAACGGAAAAATTAGGATTATTAGAAAATTTTTACTTGAATTACAACTTATTTTTATGATTAGTTAATTATTTTACTGAGTACTGATTTCAAATTGTATGCATAAATTTGGACATAAAAATCTTATACTCTACTATTCGAAATTCGAACGCACCGTTAGAAGGATTAGAAGATTAAGAAG
>NW_018252232.1:0-2579 GCF_001263595.1 Phalaenopsis equestris | reverse complement strand
TATGGCACCATCTAAAACACCATCGTATTTAAATGCAGCTCACAATTCTAGAAAATTGGTAAGACGATGTAAATTTGGATTTTCAGTTGATGATCCCCCAAACTGATTATTTTATATCATTTGGGTAATAGCAGGTTTAAGCTCAAATGAATTAGCCACTATAGTATGTTTTTGAATACTACAATGAAGTTCATCTATAATAGGGTTGGCATAATCTTTTAAAGGTCTAAACTCTTGATGAATTTCAGCATTTTGATTATTTTGGTTTGCCATTTATGTAATTTTTTGGGATTTTTCAAGATTTTTAATTCTTTGATTTTTTTTATTTTTCTAATAGTTCTTTCTTTGTCAGAATCATAGGGCACTAGTCTTTCAGAACCTAAACTACGCATACACTAACATAAAATAAAATAAAATAAAATGAAACATACAAAATAAGATACAATATTTAAAGTTTAAATAAGACTTTCTAAAAATAGAAATTTACTTAGTTTTCTTTTTTTCGTTTACCCGGGCAACGACACCAAAAACTTGATCCTCATATTTTGTATATGTAAGGAGTTATGAAGTTGACACCACTACTTGAAGATTTTAATCCCCGGCAACGGCGCCAAAAACTTAATCCCTGAATACTTAATGCTTATGCACAGTATAGCAATAGTTCTGATGGTATTTTTCACTTATATTTTTTTTATTTTGCAACAAACCCAAAAACTTAATCTTGAAGAAAAATAAGAATTTAACTTTCAAATTTATATATATTCATATTGGGTTACTACGCAAGTATACATATTGTTATCAAGTATTATATGACTTTTTAATTAAAACCTGAATATCGAACCCACAAAGAAGATTATGCAATATGCACTTTTTAGAAAGCTTTTCTATTTTTAAAAACATAATTACTGAAAATAAAAAAGTTTTTTGCAGGAATTTAAAATTTAAAATATTTTTGGTATTTTTGATATTTTAACGAAAAAGTAAAAAGATAACTAAAGTTTTTGTAGAAGATAAGCATGTAATATGAAAATATCTTTCTTTTTATCATCTGAAGTATGCAAATTGTGTTCTGCTAAATAGGAGCAATAATATTCTTTACCCTTACTAAAGATGCTATAAAAAATTGGCTAATTTAAAGTTTGAATAGTTCTGAAGACCGGCTAGACAGGGAAGATACAAGCTCTCATTCTAGAGTTCCCTTGACTCCCTCCACATGGGGGCTAATCATCTCCTATCAGAACATAAAATAATAAACCAAGTTGGGGGCTTTAGCCTATCACTCTAAAGTCCTCTAACTCTACACCCATCAAAGATTATTTCCTTATTTATTTGCACTAAATCATATGAATTACTTTCTCATTCATACAACCTCTGTGATTCTTTCCATTTATTGACTGAGACAATACCATCCCGGTTCTTACATGTTCTCACAACAAATTTTAACATTTAGATGGGCCAGATCAAGAAGTAAATGAAGTACATGGAATTAACTCATAATAACTTCTTCCAACATTAAAGATTAATACATCCAAAACTTAATTACTTGTCATTTTAAGAAGAAAGATAAAGAAAACTACTCAAAATCCATGGAGAAAATAAAACCACACTCTTTAGTTTAAAAGAAGAAATCATTGTCAAACCAACAACAAGTCTTGATTAAAACCAAAAGTAGTTTAAAACAAAAAGATAAAAAAATATCTCAAGTCCTCCACCAAACTCTTAAAGTTCCTTCGAATCTCTTCTCTTTAACAGTCACTCAAAACAAAATAATAAAAAGGATAAAGTAAATAAAAAGTGGTTTCTGAAAATCTCTCTGAACTAACTCCCCAAAAAAGAACTTTCAAAACTTTCCAATATTTTCAGGACCCATTTCTAATTCCTCTCTTCTTTCTTTTATATCTTTCTAAGAGGTGCCTTGGGATCTCTTCAAAATGTGTCTTGATTCGATGTATTTGCCCAAGAGATGCATGCTTTCATGATAATTATTGTCCATGGTGGTTACAACCACCTATTAAGCCAATGGGTGCCTCAAAAACCTCTTTGAAATTCATGAAAACTGATTGTGCTCATCCAGAAACTACCACTAGTGCTTAAGCGCGGGGTCTCGTGCTTAGATGTGGCCTTCTCTATTTAACCGGTGCTTAAGCGCCGGATCTGGCGCTTAGGCACCAAAACTCTTTTGCACCATATGGCACCAAAACTCTTTTGCACAATTTTTCATCTTTTTGCTCCAAATTTGATCCTTTTTCACTCATTTAAGCTTTTTTTTTCCATTTTTACTTGTATCTGCAAGAAAAATACAAAAATACTTTCCATTAAAGTGTAATATCTCAAAAATAGGTATAAAAATGTGTCTAAAAATACTATATATTTTAGATGTATCACTATACCTTGTGTATTGGTGAAAAGTTTTATGGAAAAGCTTTATGTGATTTAGGAGCTAGTATCAATTTTATGACCTTATCAATTTTTAAATGTTTAGATTTGGGAGAAATTTCCCCTACTAGTGTAACTTTTCAGTTAGCTACTGATCAATAACCTATTCAAAAGGAGTTATAGAGGATGTACTAATAAAAGTG
>NW_018252231.1:0-1173 GCF_001263595.1 Phalaenopsis equestris | reverse complement strand
GGGAGGAGAATATTACAATCCCAAAGGAGTATTTGTGGAGCCTGAAAAAAGTTCCATAAACACTATTTCAGCTGAGTTAATCTCCCCAATTGATCCATACGCCGATCCATATGTCGAAACGGATGGATGGTGTACAACTTGGGATGAACTCAAGAGGGTCCTCAATCAAATGCAGGATTCATCAAAACAAGCTTCTACAATTACCGAAGAAGGATGGAATGAGATATGAAACAGATCGTCTAAGAATATACTGAACAAGCTACAATCTGCATCAAAACAATTCTCCGTTCAGAGTCTGCAGCATACCGAGCCCGAGATGAACATTTCACCATAAAATATGTCATCATCCAAGACAAAGAACAAGAGAAAGAAGAGCGTTACTGCCAAGATTAATAGCATGGGGGGTAGGATAGGGGCTGCCTCTACTAGATTAGTTGTCCCGGATTCAGGAAAGAAAATCCTCGAACCCTTGACTTTGTATGATTATCTTTTTGTCCCTCCGGGGTCTTATGAATATAATGATTGTGATTCTGGCTACGTTTTGACTATTTCTGGTAATAACGTAACTGATTATAACCAAGCTGGTTGCTATTTTGGTCCCCAAAATAATCCTCAAATCGTACTTGTCTGTGAGTCCGATGAACTTGTTGTCAAGTCTAACGAAGACATAAACGATAGTACTTACGACAGCACCGCTGACGAAGAGCCAACTCTCGAGCGTCATTGTACACCGCTTGCAATCAACTTGGATATTTCCGACGAAGAGGAAAAGACACTAGAAGATTCAGCAATGATATCTCAAGAAGAAGAAGTCACAGAAGTCAACTTGAGACACGGGAAGGTGTTACCACCAAGAACAACTCCAGCAGACAAAGGAAAACAGATAATGACTCGAGCAGAGATACCCCCCACCTTCGCCAATGGAAGAGCCGCATAATAAAGATAAAATCAGAGGATCATACAAACTAGATTACAACGTGCTAGCTCATCTTAGGAAGTTGCCTGCTCGACTAAGCATCTACAACGCCCTGATCCTGTCAAAGGAGATGAGAGAGTCTCTGGTTACAGCTTTGATAGATCCAGAAATTTGCTTAGCTCAGTTGGCTAGCACATCCTCAGATGAAGTTTGATCGCTGAAAGAACATTCAGGGGTAACCTTTACAGATGAAGACT
>NW_018252230.1:26654-28183 GCF_001263595.1 Phalaenopsis equestris | reverse complement strand
CCATATTTCTTATAGTTTAAATGAAAGAGCGTTATTCCTCAAACCCTGTATCTATCTCGAAGAATAAATACAATACTTATCGATGAGGGTTGCGTGTGAGGCTCGATCAAAGAAACTAAAGAAATATATGATATCCGTTTGGTCTGTGAAACCATTTTATTTGCAAAGCCCACAAGTTCCCCCATTTAATATGAAGAATTAAATAATTATATTAAGTTGGGTTTGGAAAAGCTTTCTATAAGGGCAAGCCTTTATAGTTAATTACATCTAAGATAATTGAAGTCACCTAAGAAAACTCTCAATAAAAATTAGGAAATATTGTCTTCAAAGAGTTCAAAAGAATATAACTTTTCAACGATATCAGACAAAGAAGTGTGAATGGGGAATGTGTCAAATTTGGAACTTTTTGTTGTAGAGTCCAAATGAGAAAGAACTAGGGGATGTCATAGATGCGGCGGAGAACCTCGGTGACTTCCCAGGCTATCTTATTATTTGGCTTTAGTTTAGACGAGAAATATTTAAATTTTTCATCCTATCGATTTTATTTGTTAGGGCTCACATTCGTGTGAAACAATCACACAAATAGCCTGGAAGATGTTAAGATTTAGGTTGTGACGAATGACAACCTTGGAATTTTAAGATGAGTTAGAGCTTATATTGTACGACAGAGATATACAAAATCCTAATGATGACTTGAGTTTTTATGTTGCGCTAGGCAAAAAACCTCGAAATCTTATGGCTTGTTGTTTAATTCAAAGAAATGATTTAGCTGGTGTAGACATGTTTTATTGTTGAAGACGTTTGTACTGCCCACAATGCTAGGTTTTCTACTATTTAAAGTTATAATGTCAAATTAGATGTCCCTATGGTTATGGTTCTTTAGATGTTATAGGGCCTATTAAAATTGACTAGAGTGACACCAGTTTACGGTTCCCTCATTTCGATACCACTATTTTCTATCGGACTCACTTAGTCTAAATGAATTTTTTAAAATCAACTTAATGAATTACGTACTTTCATTTAGATCATGGGATGTCTTGTTAGTAATCGTAGATTAACTCCCTTGAGAGATTCCCGATCATCTGATAAAGATGTTTTAATTTAGTTGCAACTATTGTTATACTTTTTTTTGTTTTTTTTGTTTGTGATTAAAATTTGAGTTGTCTTATATTTTGAATCTTGTGGAGGTGAATTTTATCTTGTATGATTTTAGTTTTTGTTTTGGTTTTGCAGCTATCCGAGAAGTTTTGGTTTTCTTGCAGGGTGACATCGTTGTTTAACATGCAAGTTTTGTAAGTATAATAATTTAGTGCGGAAAGTACAAGAAAATACGGTACTGTAAACTGTAAAAGCGTACCTGACGAGTCTTCTTGTTCCACCACCTGAACGATTATTACTTGCAAGACATGTATATAATATTGCAAGGAACTTAAATTACAATAGTACATGAAAGTTTAGTTATGAAACCCCAGGCTGTGATTTTCTTGGATCTTGGAAGATCCTAGTAGATGATTTTAGAGCAAAATATG
>NW_018252230.1:20095-25903 GCF_001263595.1 Phalaenopsis equestris | reverse complement strand
AATTTAGATAATTATTTAAATTTAGATGATAGGATTTTCAAAGGTTAATTTATTTAATTATCCAAAATAAAGTTTGTATTTATGGAAAAATTATTAGAGGTCTCCTAAGGTCAGAGAAACACTTAGCCAAAATTTCATGATTTTTTGAATCAAATTTTTATTACTATTATTTAATTTTTAATCAATTTGAATGATTAAATTAAATAGAAAATAATGTTTTAATAAAAAAAATTATTTTTATATTTTTAATAAACAGAACTGAATTCAAAAAACTCAGAGACCCAAGTTTTGTATTTTTGTGATTTTTGTTTTATTTATTATAATTATCTTAATGGGAAAATATGAAAAATTCATTTTTAAGCTCTTAAAATTTATATTTTAACTTTAAAATTTAGGAAAAAAAATATCCTAATGAATTTTAAGTGATCTGGGGACATTTCCACTCATTTTGAACCATTTTTTGTATTTTTTAAAATTTTGGTTATTTTAATTATTTTAATTCAAAATATATTTTAAAAATGAAATATTTTCAAAAAATAAATAAATTTTATTTTTGTTAAATGCCGGGTTTTATTTTTATAAAATGCCCCCGATCACAAGGAACTCAAAGAACCAATTTTCATAACTTTTCTAAGCTAATTTAATTTAATATAATTATTTATATACAGAAATACAAGGTTTCCTTAAAAATCCATTTTAGTGCTTAGACTAAGTCAAACATTTTTTATATTTTTAAAATGAGGAAATATGATTTTTTTTTTTGACAGTGGGGAAGTCATTTTGTCAATTTTTTTATAATTGTATGATTTACTTATATTTTTAAAATGAGGAAATATGATTTTTTTTGGACAGTGGGGAAGTGATTTTGTCAATTTTTTATAAGTGTATGATTTAAATAAATTAATATAAGATAAACGCATTTAATTAAGCTTGAAAATATACAAGAAGATTCAAAACATCACAATATTTTTCCTAGACTTCTTTAATCATAAGAGACCTACTAAGATTATTCCCATAATTTTCCAAGTGATATTTTGACTTATATAATTAAAATAACCAAAATAGTCACCTTAGCTTGAAAATTAGGGCTAGAAGCATAGAGGTGTCCTCTGACATTGAAAAAATCAGAAGGCATGACCTCTGTCATGAGGAATCAACCCTCAAAATTTCAATTCATGGTGAGTAATATTTAGTCATGGGGAATTGAAATACCACAGAGGGTATTTACTTAATTAAAAATCAGGGAATAAAAAACTAAATTTTATTTTTAGTCTACATTATTCTCCTCTATTCACTGAGCAAGGGGGTTATTTTAAGTTTATTTTTATGATTTTTCTAGAGAAAGATATGGATTTTTGAAGTTTAAGCATTTAAAATAATTTAGAAAATCCCCATTTATCTACTTATCCACGTAGCGCCGCCTCAACCTACGGCAGCTCCGATCTCATACACAATGCGCTCTCGTTCCACGTTGCCATACACTTCAGCTGCCATAGGCCTCCAGTTCACATACCATCCACTCATCCGGTTTCATCTTCTCCGCTCTCCGCCGTCCATCAAATAAACCCGTGATCAGATGGCTCTCTGTTATCATCCCCAAGTGACATAACCCGTAAATAACCTGTAAATTGTTCACACTAAAACCTTAAGATTTTCATCTAAACTCAACCAAATCACATTGGTTTTATTTTTAAACCTTCATCTACTCAAGTTGAACACATCTATATGGTTAATCAAGTATTAAATCAAGCCATTACAAATGGAGAATCAAAATAAGCTTGGTCTAGGGTTAGAGATCAATACCTTTGTCTGAGAGGGGAGGCCTCAATCAGATGGTTGTGGTAGCTTTGATTGGACCCAACGAACCTCCAATTAAAGTCTCAAGATATGGTGAATTGTCTAGGTATGTTTTTGATAAAGGTGGATTTCAGGTGTTGGTCTAGAGCTACCCTGGAGGTTGTTTTAGAGGGGGTTTGATCGAGAATCAACTCCTCTTCCTCTAGGGATGGTGTGTGCAATATTAACTTGAGTTTGGTGGATAGCAAAGAGATGTCCTAGTTTGAGCTGAAAGCTTAAGTTCAAAATTGGGCTTCCACAGTGGGGATCATTGAGGGAAAAATGGTGGCAATGAGCTTATGGTTTCTTGAAGAGTGTCTGAAAGCAATTGGACAGATTTTCCACAAGGATTTTGGCACTCTCCTCGCTTTGGCCTTGGAGGGGATGATTAAATTAAGGAGCTTAGGGGGGAGCTCAGGGCTTTTATATGGGTGTAAAATGGTGCTCAGGTGGAGTGTTGAGGAGCTCTAAGAAGCAATTAGGGTGAGTTGGCCTCTAGGGCTAAAATTAGGTTTGATTTTTGGGTGGTGGCTCTCAAATTTGTAGTTTTTCGTCCACTGGGCCAATTTACTGGGCCAAGGGTGGTGGCCAGAAGGTCAGGGGAGCCAAGGGGAGGCTTTTGTTATAATTTACTCCTAATGATAAGTGATGATGGAAGAGAGTTTTGGTTAAGGCCCAAAAATGAGATAAGTTCCCTTAATTTAGGGACTCATTGGTCCATGGCTTACTTGCGTGGTTTGAGAGGCTTTAGCCTGGTCAATAAAGTTATTCTTAGTGGCTGTGCGTATGCTTAGTGGCTGTGCAGACCTTAATTTGGTGACTTTAGGATGGCTAAGTCAATTTTGGTGCATAGGGCCAATTTTGGTCAAAAAGGCTAAAAGTTGGGTTTGGGTTATACTAGCCATGACTTTGAGCTTAATTGATTGATCAACATTGTGTAGATGATTATAATGAAGATTTTTAGTGAAGGATTGAAGTAATTTTAAGTTCAATTGAAAGCTCAATTTGAAGGATCGTAGGATTTTGGTCAATTTGGACATGTTGGACTATACTTGGGTCTATGTTAGGCTAAGGTTGAGATAAGCCCAAATTAATGGTTGGAAATGGTCCATAGGAATGTCATGAAGCGTTTTTAACATAAATTGGGTGTCAATTTTGAGGTTAGGGCATTCAATTTGGAGGAATTTGAAGACGGCCAATTTGGGGTAAACTTGGGGACTTTTCAACTTGGGTGAAAATTAAGTAAAATTAAGGCTTCACCAAGGCCAATTAAAAGTTCAACTTGGTGTGTAAGAGTGTTATGAAGAGTTTAGGATTCAAATTGGGGCAAATTGAGTATGTCATGGGGTTCAATTAGGTGAGATTAAGTCATATCATCATAATTGGGGGTTTTGATTTAGATCAAAATTGAGCTCAGAGCATGGGTCTAAATTGATGGACATTTGGGATGAATTTGGGGAAATTGGGTCTTTAAAGGCAATTTGGGGGTTTTGGTCAAAATGGTCAAATTAGCAAAATTATGTCCAATTGGAGGGTCCAAATTGGTTTTAGAGACACTTGAGATGATTCTTTAATGTTTTGGGAAAGTTTAGGGTGCCAAGGGTATATTTGTAATTTTTGCAAATTTAGGAGCAATTTTCGGTGGTTTTGGGCAATTTTTATATCTTGAAATGGTTTGAAGTGATTTTTGAAGAAATTTGGGTATTTATGGTGAAATTCAGATTTTTTTGCCAAATTTGGGGTTTGGGGGTGTTTTGGTAATTTGGGTAGGTTTGGGGGTAAAAGAGGCCAAATTGGAAGCTTTGGTAGAATTACGGTGTCAACCACCTTACATGAGCTATGGACCAATGAATTTCCCGTTTGGGTCCTCTATGTACTGGTCGTAACTAAACCCTAGCCTAGGGCTAGGGTCTAGGAGACGATCTACATGAGTCTCCGAAAAGATCAAGGGATCAAAGTCAAAAAATTAGGGTTTAGGGTTGTGACTGGATGTAGGTGATAGTGAGTGTTGTTAGTAAACTAGCTCCAGACCAACACCCAGGGTCAACCCTAAGGTCAAACAGTCTTATGGGAACTCCTCTTGAAATCCTCCATACTAACCCCACCTACTAAGTGCTAGAGGTTAGGACCAATATGTGGAACTTCAAGTTGAGAAAGGAAAAATTTAGAATTTTTAAATTTGAGGGTTCTATCTCTAGTTTTCTAAGAGTAGTCAATAGGAATGTCCTATGGCTAGACCTTAGGCAAGTAATGGGGGAAAAATAAACCTCAACCAAAAGTGAGGTCAACACTATTCTACTTCTGCCTCCCCCTTCAATTACCTTAGGGTGCTACTCATCAAAGGAAGAACTACCAAATGCCACAATTACATTGGGCAAGCTGGTAGAAGGCTACTAAACCCACTATTGCTGGGGAACTGGAATTTAAGAGTTTATAGCATCTTCAACAGGTCAACATGTGTAACTGTGGCTGAAGTTCAGAATGCAGAACTTACTATGAGAATAATTAAATGATGGGGAAATACTGTAAGCACTCCCATCCTAATTTGGTTGAAAGGAAGTTGGGTGACTCATCTATATGGGTTAAATTACTTAAAATTAGGCAACAGACAGAAAACTTATTCCTTTGGGACCTTGAAAAGGGGAGAGTACACTTCTGGCTACATCAATGGTGTCCACATGATCTCCTTTTATTAAGACCAAAAGAATTTGATCCAAATCTATTGGTTGCTGACTGCTAGAATGGTGACTCTTGGTCAATGGAGACACTCCCGTCAATGCTGGACTAAACTGCCACTATCTACATTTCTAGAATCCCCTTCAATAGAGTGCAGCAAGATAGGTTAGTTATTCACTCTAGTAAACTTCAAAGTCTATCTAAGGCCATCTATTCAAAATTATCAGCTCGGAGGTTCTCCCTTGGGGTAAAGTTATCTGGAATAAATACATCACTCCTTCTATGTCCTTCTTCATCTGAAGAACTTTTCAAAAACTTCTTCCTGTGGATGACCTAATTAAGCTTAAGGGGCTGAGAGGACCTTTCAGATGCCATCTTTGCTTCATGGCGAAAGAGTCAATTCCTCATCTTCTCTTCCATTGCATGTTTGTTGAACATGTATGGTTTGAACTGATCAAAGAATTGAAGGTAAACCTGTTGATTTTGGATTGGGACTCCATCTCTTCCGACTGGAATACATGGAACAGAATCAATATGAGCATCATCCCTTTTGTGGTTACTTGGTTCATTTGGATGATAGAAACAAATCCAAATTTGAAGACTATTCTCCCACAGTGCTTTAACAGTGACACACTGTAAAACTTTTATTGCAAAACTAATTAAACATAAGCGATTTCTAGAAAGCTGCTACACCATTAGCTGCTCTCTACACCAAACCTATAAAGTCTCCAAAGTTTATTGGACAAAGCCTTCTAATCCATGGATCAAAGCAAGCATAGATGGGAGTTATAGTGTAGCAGAAGCTGGCTTTCGGGGGATTTTAGAGACACCAAAGGCGCCTGTAAATTGTTTTTCTACAGCCCTATGACTGCTCAAGATGCACTGGAAACTGAAACAGTTGGACTATGTTGGACACTTCATAATGCTATCCAGAGGAAATGGTGCTACATATTGGTTGAAACTGATTGTTCATTGCTCGTCCAAATGGTAAAAGAAACATTATCACCCCCCTAACACATACTCCAATGGCTCAAAACTATTCAAGTTTATAGAAATATTTGCCACTTCTAGTTAAGCTTCAATTATAGAGAAGGCAATATACTAGCTAACTGGCTAGCAAGATTGGCTAGTCAATCAGATGATACATTGGTCTCTTCTTGTCCCCCCTCCTCTCTCCTTTTGTTGAAAGGAGACCTTTTACAGATTCCTTATATCAAATCTGTACACTTTTCTAGTTCTACAGTATAATTTTCTCTTTCTTTAATATATATATATATATATATGTATATATATATA
>NW_018252230.1:13854-19988 GCF_001263595.1 Phalaenopsis equestris | reverse complement strand
TATATATATATATATATATATATTTGAAAAGAGCAACTAAGGCTCCTTACATGTTAATTAAAGAGCCAAATGGGGATTACAAGATTTGGAGAAATATATACCCTTCCCAAAAAGCAGAAACTGAAATAGGGAACACATGAGTATGGACACATAAAAGGAAAATACACACAAGGACCAGCAGTAAAGTCTAACACAATGTAACTCAATACCTTCCCTCAAGGTTCTACCTCCCATAGCAGTTACATACATTTGATATAGGGGAGTGCCAAATTGTCACCATTTAGTAGGAATTTTAATTCAGGTGTAAGAGTCAGCCCAACAAAGGTATGTTCAGTATTTCTACCCTGGGAGGCAAGCCAATGAGCAGGACAATTACCCTCTCTAGGAATATAATTGATATTGATCTTGTATCTGGGTAGTAGGGCTAATAACAAATTGTTCCATCTGATTATATTCCAAGGAGGGGTTTCATGATGAAGGAGGATTTTAATGCAATTAGTAGAATATGTTTCTATGATCAAATGACCCATGTGGCAGTAAGAAGCAATTCTGATGGCCGAGTAGATAACTATGAATTATGCCTCCAGAGCATCCATTACCACAGCAGGAGTAGTGAAATAAAGAATGGGAGAACCATGAGAGCTGCCATCAGTGTTGACCTTCAACCAACCAGTAGGGGGAGGACTCCAAAGGATTAGTTTAAAAGACTGAAGGAGAGGAGTATTGTTTCCTGGAGTCCAATGCTTTATAACATTAGGGAAGTGATGAAACTTGATCAATTTCTGAATATAAGAGATACAATTAAGAATCACAGATTTTGACCCTGAAAACTTCTCATCAAATTTTCTTTGTTTTTTGTACATCCATATGAACCAAGCCACAATACATGAGTTCACCCAAAGGTTGTTGTTATGCCAATCTTACCAGCTAATAGAAATTTTAAGCCAACTTAAATTCTGACTATTAATATTCAAGAGCTTGATTAAACCTGACCAAATTTCTTGTGAGAGGGCACATGAGAAAAATAGGTGATCTAAGGTTTTTTCAGCAGCATAGCAAAGTGGGTAGATTGAAGGTCCTCTCAGCCCTTTCATCTTTAAAATATCATCTATAGGCAGTAAGGAATGCCAGAGTCTCCAGCAGAAAAAGGACATAGAGGGAGTTAGGAATTTACGCCAAAAGGCCTTACCCCAAGGCATCTGGTTCCAATTAAAGAAATGTGGTAAATGTAGGTTGATAATTTCTGGGAGTAAGTATGTTTAGTGATTATTTTATCGTTGGAAATGGATGTGATAGGAGTACCCTCAACCCACCTCACATGTTCACTGGAAAGAATAGTGTTCAGCAGTCTACAGTTCCACTGATTATCATACCAAAAATCTCTGACAAGATAATTAGTGTTGAGATTGGGGTTAAGGCACTCAAGTTTCTCTCCATTGCTGACCCAGTTATCTAACCAAAAATTGATATGCCCATCTCCAAGCTCCCAAAGGAAGAGTTCCTCAGCTTTATTTCTGATTTTCAACAGTTTTGTCCAAAGTTTGGAATCCCCTATCCTTTTGGATACCGAAGTAGTATGCAAAGATCTGCAGTATTTCCCTTTTAGAAATCTTGCCCAAAGGCTATCCTGGGACCTGAATCTGATCCATAATTTGCAAAGATTTATGAAACCCAGGTGTTGGAAGTCTTTAAAGCCCAGCCCACCAGCTTGCAAAGGTTTACATAATTTCTGCAAAGGGAGCCAGTGAAATTGCTTTCTTTGACCAGACCAGAGAAATTTGTTGAAGATCCTTCCAATATAATCTTGAGTACCCTTTTGCATGGAGAACATTTGTAGGACATAAGCAGGCATTGCAGTGAGAATACTCCTTAAAACAGTGATCCTCCCACCATTAGAGAGGAAAGAGTTAGTCCAATGTTCAAGTTGTGCTTTGATCTGATCAATGACATCCTGGAAATATATTTGTCTAGTTCTGCCTTTGAGCAGATGTATTCCAAGGTATTAAATAGGGAGGTTGGCATAGTTGAATCTAGTGTAATCAGAGATCCAGTGCTTGAGCTGAGGAGTGGAGTTTTTATTAATAATAAATTGACATTTTTGTATGTTAAGTGCCATACCTGAAGTATGCTGAAAGTGGAGAAGGCATTTATATACCCTCCTGATAGAACTCTTGGCAGCATTCGAGAAAATAATTATGTCATCAACATAAGCTAAATGGCTTTTAAGGATATTAGATCTGTGATGGAAAGCCAAATGAGGTGAAATAGTAACCAACTTGTTCAATTGTCTTGAAAGGTAGTCTAGAGTAAGTATAAAAATGGTTGGAGACAAGGGGTCTCCCTGCTTGATCCCCCTGGTAGCATTGAAGAAGCCATGACACTTGCCATTGATCAGAATTGAATGTGCAATGCATTTAAGCCATCTGTGTATCAAATTAATAAATTCTTCATTGAAGCCTCTAGCAGAAAGAGTATCAAGAATGAAATCCCAGTTAATGGTATCATAGGCTTTGCTTATGTCCAGTTTGAAGATGACATTTCCTCCTCTACAAATTCTGTCAAGATCTAACAGGAGTTCCGGGGCAAGTAGGATGTTGTCAGTAATATTCCTCCCTTTAATAAAAGCCACTTGGTTGTCACTAATGAGATGATGAAGATGGGGTTGCAGCCTAAAGACAATGATTTTGCTGATTATTTTGGAGATCACATTGGTTAGGCTGATTGGCCTGTAATCCCCCCAAGTTTTCCTATTTTGATTCTTAGGTATCATAGTGATGGTGGAGGCACTGAAATATTTAGGGGGGTCCACACCTAGAAAGAAGTTTTGGACAGCAAGCATAATATCTTTTTTAGTCCTATCCCATGTGGCTTTATAGAAAGTAGATGTGTAGCCATCAGGCCCAGCAGTTTTGAAACCATCAATGGAACCTAAAGCTTGTTTTATCTCATCTTTCAAAGGGGGACTGGTGAGATTTAAATTATGAACATATTGCTGATAGTTAGTGAACATCTCAGTTTCAATTGGGCTTCTAGAATCCAGCTCCTTGGTGAACAGCTTTTGGAAATGTCATCATAAATCATAAGCTATCTCATCAGCATTGGTTAACTTCCTGCCATTGAAGTTGGTTATGTTTAAAATCATTTTACTCTTCCTTCTATGATTGATACAAGCATGATAGAATTTAGTATTTCTATCACCATCAATAAATTTAGTGACAGCAGCTTTTGTTTTAAGAAACATTCATGGTAGCGGATTTGTGCAAGGAGTCTCTCATTAGCATGGTGAACCTCATATTATGGTGAACCTCATATTCAGAACATATTCAGAATTCATCCCCATTTGTAAACCTTCCTCCAAACTATGGAATTCTTTTTGAATGGCCTCCAGATTTTCATTAACATTACCAAATTATTCCCAATTCCATTTTTTCAGATGAGAGGCTATGTTTTTTTGATTTAACCATAATCTGATTCAGGGGTCTGGATGCAGGTTGGAATTCCAATTGTTCTCCATTCCTTAATGAACTCAGGGTGTAGAGTCCACATATTTTGAAATCTGAAGGGTGTATGAGTTGCTCTAGCAGTGTTCTGTATGGATCAAAGGAGAGGTCTGTGATCAGATTCAGCCATTGCAAGGTGAGTGACAGTAGAGAATGGAAAGGTTTGAAACCATAAGGAGTTGCCAAGCCATCTATCCAATCTTTCCCACAAAGCGCATCTTCTTCAAGTGAACTTTAGACCTTGAAAGCCTAGATCAAATAGACCAGCATCACTGATGAAGTTATTGAATTTGGCTATTGGAGAGAGTAAGGGGGCTTTACCCCCTCTTTTTCCAGTTGGAGAAGTGATACAATTAAAGTCACCCCCCAAAATCCAGAAAGAGTCAATATTTTGTCTCAAAGTCATCAGCTCATGCCACAGTTCTTGTTGATGTCTAGGAAGGCTGCTAGCATAGATGAATGATGCAAATCCCACCTGTGCTCCAACGACAAACTGAATATGAAGAAACTGATGATGGTTAACAAGTAAGCTGCACTTAATTTCAGGTCTTATAAATAGCCAGATTTTATTAGTGGAATTAGCATAAAAAATAAACTTGTGAAACTTGTTGATGATGTTTTGAGGATATTTGGTGACCATAGGTTCAAGAATTGCAAAACACCAGATCTTGTGAATTCTGATGAGATGTCTTAACCTCAAAAGAGAGGAGGGGTGAGCCACTCCTCTAATGTTCCAACACAAAATATTAATTATGGGATCTTAGAATTCCAAAGAGGAATACTAATCACTGATAGGAGAGAATTGAATGGAAGGTTGAGACCTTGACCTAGTTCTTCCTCTATTATAAGTAGAGGTAGAGCCAGAAAGAGTCTTAGCCTTTCCATCCTTCTTAGAAGAGTTTGTTCCTTGTAGGAGTTGCTGCACCTCAGAAGTCAGCTTTTTCGTTTTCAGGGTTTTCTGAATTTGCCAATCCTCTTCCAAGGCCTGTTACAAATCAATGACATCAGCCTCAGCAATGCTAGGAGTGGCCTCATTGATCAGAGAAATTTGCATCACATTCTTTATCCTTGTTTTCTGACTATGCCAATCTTCTCCCAAAGCCTGCTGCACTTCAACAGCAACAGCTTCCAAAGTGTCAGCCTCAGTGGCCAAGTGGTTTTCCAAAGCACACTTCCCTTTTCCAACAAGTGTGGGGGAAGGAGGGGTAATAATACTGACTTCATTAGGTTCTGTCCTCACCACACATCCTGGGGAAGTTTCTAAGTTGTTGTGGGGTTCTGATAATTCCCCCAATGGATTACCAAAGGGGAAAGTAGCAGGAGGATTAGTGTTCTTAATAGAAATAGTTTTACTGGTTTTCCTGACAGCCTCCCTTTGATTAAATGTAGTGGTATTATTGCTTTGTCCCTGATTAGAAACCTGACTATCTACCCTTGGATTCATAGAGAGTTTTTTTGTAGGGGGTGGAGCTTATAGCATTTCTCAATAGTGTGACCAAATATTTTACTGTGTTGGCAGTAAAAAGGCTTTTGTTCAGTAGTTATATCTTGCCAAAACCCCTCTTCATCAGAACCAATCCATATCCTTTTAATCTCAATGAGGGTTATGTCTCTTTCCACCTGAATTCTTGCAAGAGCAGGTCTTGCCTTATTGAAAGTAGGAGCATCCACCTTGAGGGGAGTACCTAGTGCTCTCCCTATATTAAACAGTGCATTAAGCTTGAAGTAAGGTAATGGAAGACCAGGTAGCCTAAACCAAACTGGGGCCACAGGAGACTCCTTAGTTGGGTTAAAGTCTCTAGTCCATTTCTGGATTTTCATTGTAACTCCTCCTATAGACACAGATTGTTTAGCAAATAGCCTAGCATAATCTTCTTCCATTGAGAGTTGGATAAGAAGGTGTCTGCCATCTATCAAACCAAGCTTCCATTGTCCAATGAAATTTAGAGAATCTAAGAAGCTTCTAACAAGGTCCATTTTGGGATGGCCCAATTGGACTTTTCCAACAAGAGTGAATCTGACTTCTTCATTAAGTGAAGCAATTTCAGCTGCAGAGAAGTAGACTGCAGTTTCTCCATCTTTGAAGCTAAGGGGGTAAATGCAAGGGCAAATCCTTTTTCCAGTAGCAGCATTATGAAATTCCTGAGGGAAAATTAAATTTGTAGGATCATAGAGAGTGTCATTATCTCTTCCAACAATCCGTGCATAAGCAGCCTTAGTCCAACTGGAATCAGTGTGAACATCAATGGGGGTGGCCATGACACCAGCCACAAAGAGAAAACCCAGAAACTTTTGATTAAGGAAACAGCAAGCAGGACAGAAAGCAGGAGGCCAGCAGAAAACAGGAGGCCTCCAATGGAACAGTAAAAAAGCCACCAACCAGGAAGAACCAAAGAAGCAAAAAGAGAATCACCACAGCCTAAGAAAGGAGTGATGGAGATAAACTTCACAGTGTAGAAGAAGGAGAACGAGGGAGAACAAAGCACCCGGAGGAAGGCAACAGCCCCAGGAACACCTCCAGCAGCTTACCATGATGCCAAAAACCCAAGCAGAGCACTTCCCTTCTTAGCCGCCAGTATCCTGATATATATGTATGTATATATATATATATATGTATGTATGTATATATATATA
>NW_018252230.1:13446-13790 GCF_001263595.1 Phalaenopsis equestris | reverse complement strand
TATATATATATATATGTATGTATATATATATATATCTATACATATATATATATATATATACATACATACATATATATATATATAAAAGGAAAAGAGTAATTAAGGCTCCTTACATGTTAATAGAGAACAAAATGGGGATTACAATTGTTGGAGTGATATATACCCTCCCAAAAAGCAGAAACTGAAATAAGGAACACATGAGTATGGTCACATAAAAGAGATTACAAACAAGGACCAGCAGTAAAGTCTAACATTATGTAACTCAATACCTTCCCCCAAGGGTCTACCTCCCATAGCAGTTACACACATTTGATATAGGGGAGTGCCAAATTGTCACCATTCAG
>NW_018252230.1:0-13344 GCF_001263595.1 Phalaenopsis equestris | reverse complement strand
CCCTCTCTAGGAATATAATTGATATTGATCTTGTATCTGAATAATAGGGAAAATAACAAATTGTTCCATCTGGTTATATTCCAAGGAGGGATTTCATCATGAAGGAGGATTTTAATGCAATTAGTAGAGTGTGTTTCTATGATCAAAGGACCCATGTCGCAATAAGAAATTCTGGTGGCCCAGTAGATAGCTATGAATTCTGCCTCTAGAGCATCCGTTGCCACAGCAGGAGCAGTGAAATATACAGTGAAATATATTGAAATATATAATGGGAGAACCATGAGAGTTCTTGAAGATTCCCCTAATACCAGCACAACCATTTGGGAAGCTGCCATCAGTGTTGACCTTCAACCAACCAGTAGGGGGAGGACTCCAAAGGATTAGATTGAAAGACTGAAAAAGAGGAGTATTGTTTCCTGGAGTCCAGTGCTTTATAACATTAGGGAGGTGATGAAACATGATCAATTTCTGAATATAAGAGATACAATTAATAGTCACAGATTTTGACCCTAAAAAGTTCTCATCAAATTTTATGTGGTTTCTATACATCCATATGAACCAAGCCACTATACACGGTATCACCCAAAGATTGTTGTTATGTCAATCTTCCCAGCTAGTAGAGAATTTAAGCCAACTTACATTCTAACTATTAATATTCAGGAGCTTGATTAAACCTGACCAAATTTCTTGTGAGAGGGCACATGAGAAAAATAGGTGATCCAAGGTTTCTTGAGCAGCACAGCAAAGTGGGCAGATTGAAGGTCCTCTTAGCCCTTTCATCTTTAAAATATCATCTATAGGCAGTAAAGAATGCCAGAGTCTCTAGTAGAACAAGGACATTGATGGAGTTAGGAATTTACCCCAAATGGCTTTACCCCAAGTCATTTGGTTCCAATTAAAGAAATGATGGTAAATGTAGGCTGATAATTTCTGGAAGTAAGCCTGTTTAGTGATTATTTTATCTTTGGAAATGGATGAGATAGGAGTATCCTGAACCCACCTCACCAATTCACTCGAATGAATAGTGTTCAGCAGTCTGCAGTTCCACTGATTATCAGACCAAAAATCTCTAACTAGATAATTAGTGTTGGGATTGGAGTTGAGGCACTCAAGTTTCTCTCCATTGCTGACCCAGTTGTCTAACCAAAAATTGATATTCCCATCTCATAGCTCCCAAAGGAAGAGTTCCTCAGCTTTATTTCTAATTTTCAGCAGTTTTGTCCGTAGTTGTGAATCCCCTATCCTTTTGGATACCAAAGTAGGGTGCAATGATCTGCAGTATTTCCCTTTTAGAAATCTTGCCCAAAGCCTATCGTGGGACCTGAATCTGATCCATAATTTGCAAAGATTTATGTAACCCAGGTGTTGGAAGTCCTTAAAGTCCAGCCCACCAGCTTGCAAAGGTTTACATAATTTCTGCCAAGGGAGCCAGTGAAATTGCTTTCTTTGACCATACTAGAGAAATTTGTTGAAGATCCTTTCAATATAGTCTTGAGTACCCTTTTGCATGAAGAACATTTGTAGGACATAAGAAGGCATTATAGTACGAATACTCCTTAAAACAGTGATCCTCCCACCACTAGAGAGGAAAGAGTTAGTCCAATGTTCAAGTTGTGCTTTGATCTGATCAATGACATCCTGGAAATATATTTGTCTAGTTTTGCCTTTATGCAGATGTATTCCAAGACTGGTAAAAAAGATTATTGCAATTTAATGAAGAGGAGATTATAAATGAAGCATATGATAATGCGAAAATCTATAAAGAGAAAATGAAAATATGGCATGATCGGAGGATTATAAAAAAGAAATTTGAACCTGGACAAGAAGTTCTATTATATAATATTAGATTGATATTATTTCCGGAAAAAACTGAAATCTAGATGTTTAGGACCATTCAATGTGATCAAAGTCTATCATTATGGAACTGTTGTTATTAAAGATCCTAAAAGTGGAAAGATATTTAAAGTTAATGGGCATCGATTGAAACATTACTATGAAGGGCACATGCCACAATTTAAAGAAATCTTGATGTTGAGTCATCCTGTATAAACATTGGTGCGTCGGGCTAATGACGTTAACCCAACCGCTTTGTGGAAGGTATATATATATATATCTTAGTATTTTATTTTATAGTTGTTTTAATGTATTAGGAGATAATAATATCTTAGAATCCTACATGAGCTTATATAACATAAATCAAGACAAATATTGGTATTGGATGAAAATTTTGGAATTAATTGGAACAAAGATGAAACAGATGCAACTTTGTCTTTGGCACTGACGGCGCCAGCATGGGCACCGACGACACTATCGGGGGCGCCGACAACACCCAGTACAGTTTCAACAGTTCAGGGAGCTTTTGGCTGACTTTGGCAGGACTTTGCTTCAAAATAATTGCCTAAAGGTCTTTTTAAGGGCATGAAAACCATTTTAGATGACCAGATACTTCCAAATTTTGAATTCCATGGCTTTCAATTCCATAAACACTTTAAGATATGGGATTTTCAATCAAAGAAAGTTCGTCAATTGTGATGTGCATAAATTATATGACAAAGACATCACGAAGAAGAGACTTATCAAGGAGAAAGGCTTTATCAAACATGGATTGAGTAATCCAAGTTTGTAAATTGAGAAAGTCATAGTACTGAGATGTTAGGAAGTTCTATGCTACAATACTGTTGCAGTAGTTTTCCAGTGGTGATAGAATTCTATGATAATCTTCATGGAATTCACCAAGTAGTCGTCTTTGTTTGACATAATAGCATACCATTTACTCTATCGTGAATTAACGATATGTTTATGATATAAAGCATGCCAATCTATCATTATGCAAACTTTATTCCAACGAAGGATATGATGTATAAAGTATATCGATTTCTGACAGATGAGTGATAATTGGGAAATCAGAGATGAGGGGTATGTTAGATTATCCACTTCACGGTTAAATTTGATATTTAAAAAATGGCATTTCTTCATCTCTAAGAAACTACTCCCTATAATGAGAATTATTAAAGTTACAAAGGAAAGTGCAATTTTAAACTATTGCATTCAAATGGGAGAGCCCATTGATGTAGGATCAATTATTTTTAAATCTATTACAGGTATTATAATGAATGGGCCTATAAGTGGACTGGGGCATCCTTCTGTGATCTTCTTACTTTGCAGTCAATATCAAATAACCTATGAAAGTTGGGAGAAAGTGTTTTTGAGAAGAAAATAGTTGGAATTTCACAAGTTTTTGAGAAGAAAATAAAGAATATAGAAAAAGAACTTCAGAATATCATAAATGTGATACAGAATATCATAAATGCGATAGGAAATCTTACGATAGGAAATCTTACTTAACTTTTTAATCACTTAGATTGGAGGATGAAGGAACACTTTGATCATACATGACGGATTGAAGTAGGTTTGGTGCATAGGTTTAAGAAAGATGAATGGATCAATGAAAATTCGGCTGATCAATCCTCGTACTGACCATTATACAATTTGTACATAAATTACCATTCTATGAGAGATATTAGAGGAGGAGACTGTACTTAAAATGAAGAGGAGTAATTGAAGAAGTTAGACTTTCCACTATTTAAAATTAATCATATTTTTAATGTAAATGTGTTGGATTTGCTTTACTTTCAAACTCTTATCACTTTAATTTTATGTATAGTTTAGTTTTCAGCGTTCAAGTGTTGTGGCTTGATTTCGATATTGAATTACAGTGTGATTTGTTTTATGTATGTGTTAGTGGTATTAAAATTTATGTTTGTAAAAATTTGGAATTTCATATATAAAAGTTGGTTTTGTGTTGATTGTAAAAACACTTGTTTGTGGACTATTTAAGGATGCATATTATTGTTTAAAGAGACTAATTAAACATTGGAGTGAATTGGAAATAACTGATCTGCGAAAATAATGGAAATTGAACATTATTGGTAGTGGCGCTGACGGCGCCCGAGACCCATAAGTCCCCAAATACTTTAAAATTACACAGTGAAAACACCATTTTTAACCCTTCGATCACCTTCAACCTTCGGTTTACACCCTAGGGCTTGCAAACACTTGGATTTAAAGAGATTAGAAGATAAAAGAAGTTTGAATTTAATCTTCTCTCGATATGAGCTATACTTTGAACTAAAAATTTTTTATTTCCACCAAGGATTTCTCCTACATTACCGAGATCCAAAATCTTTTAAGGAGATTTTGAGAAAATCAGAACTCCTACTTAGTGGATTTAAGTTTAGAATGTTCCACATTATGATTTTTATAATAATTTTTGGAGTTTATTTTGATTTTATAATTTTTTTTTCTTTCTTTCAAAAATTGCAATGGCACCAAGGACGAGTAAAGGAAAGATAAAATTGGAATATGATGACCAAAGATTCATCAACTTCAAAGCTAGCGTAAATTTCAATAGTCTAATTTCAATAGTCTACTGAATATACTGAATAAAAAGAAAATAATTTTGGATCGAGCGTTCAAAAATCTGGGTGGTGAAGTCGAGAGATTTATCGTTGCTCGGCAATGGGAGGATTTCTGTTACATTACTGTCGAGGCTATTATTGGTATAGTCATGGAGTTTTATGTCAATTTTAAAGAGGCTTCTAATGGCCATGTCTATGTTTGTGGTAAAATGGTTGATTTCACTCCGAGGAGGATTAATGAAATCTATCAGTTGCAAGGAGCATTTCACTGTGAGTACAATGCATTTTCTGGTAATAACGAGGCTCTGGATGAAGTTATTTCATTTCTTACTGATGGAAGAGAAGCTTGGAAGATGAAGAATAACGTTAAGGTAAACTTCCCTGCTTCTATGTTAAATGCAGTATCTAAGGCATGACATTACTTTATATCTGCTAGAATGATAACTACGAACAATCATAGCGAAGTTACTAAGTATAGAGCTATCATAAACTTTTGTATCAAATAGATGGGCATTTTAGATGATTTCCCTATAATCTGTAAGAACATTCATTCTATTGCTCTGGGTCTGATGACTGGTGGATTAGGACACCCTACCTTGATTTTCACATTATGTGAGCAATCAGGAGATGATTTTAGAATTGATGAGTAAAGGATTGAGCCTCTTAAACCTATTAGGCCAGAAAATATTAAAACCTATGAATCTCATGATGGATGAAGAATGGGAAGTAGGAATAGGGATATTCCTTCTACTTCTAGTACCCCTACTCTCTAGGGACTTATGGAATAGATGATGATCCAACAAAGAGATATACTAAGGAAGAGAATATGATTGAAAATTTGGAGGTCAGGAATGCACATAATGATAATTTAACAAAACAAAAGTTTGAATATGATGGTAATATCGTTAGATACGTGAGGGGTGACCACTCAGTATAGTTTTCTAGTCACACCATTTTTACTTCTTATCAACACCAGAAGTTTCATATAGATTAAGAACAAGAAGAAGATGATGAAGAAGGGATGAGTGAAGATGTCTTCTTAGTCATAGTTCTTATCTTTTTTCTAGTTTATAGTTTGTCGCACTTTATTGTTGTTATTGATTAGTTTGTAGAGTGTGATACTTTGATTTGTATTGAATGTTGTGTTGTGAAGTATAGTCTATAGAGTTGTTTTTGAATTGAAATTTATTTTAGTAAAGTTGTTTATTTTTAGTACTTTGTTGTATTTATTTTTAGTTAACTCTTTCTCAGCAAATATTTTTTATATATATTATGTGCTATTTAATTTTTTAATTCTTGTAGCTTTTCATACTAGCACGTGTAATATTTCAAAGTTAAGTTTCAAAAACAGATCCTTCAACAAGAAAGACTTTGCTTTATGTATTAACTGTTTTCTTTCACCCTGTATTTTTAGTTTTCCATGCTTAATCTTTTAAAAAAAATTAAATTGGGGGGGTGGGGACAAAAAATTCCTTTTTAAAGAAAGAAATTTAATTTTATTTGTCCTCAATTAGCAATATTTTAAAAAAAATTTAATTTAACATGACCAGTGGTAGTAGAGCCCAACTTTAGATTACTATATTTGTGTTTCTAAATATATAGTAAGCTTAAGTAAAAATTTTCAATGATAAAGGTTAATTCTAGAGATTAAGTTATTTGATACGAGAGAATAAGACTGTGTTTTTCCTTTTTAAGTAAAGGAATTTATATTTTTAAAGTATTGAGAATCTTAGAGTTTCATGTAAAAAGAAAAGATTGAAACTTTATAAAAAAATCTTCAAAGCTAAGAAAAATTTATAAAGTGAAGGAATGTGAAATGTTTTTTTTTAACTTTAAGAAGAAGATAGTGAAGTTCAAAATTATTAAAGGCTATCAAGATATAGTAATCCTTACATGACAATGAAAAAGAAAAAAAAGAAAAGCAAAAGAAAAAAAACAAGAGAAAGAAAAGAAAAAAACATATGTGAGGAGAAGCATGCCATGACAATGAAAAAGAAAAAAAAGAAAAGCAAAAGCAAAAGAAAAAAAAACAAAAGAAAGAAAAGAAAAGAAAAATATATGAGGAGAAGACTAGGAGATGCCTAATAAAAAAATGGTTTCACTTGAATCAACTTAAGGAAGAAGGCTTAGCTACATTCTCTAAACTTATATTTAAGTATTAACATATTTACTTGTAATGCTTTCATGAAGTTCTTTTTCATAAGGATATTCTAAGATGCTTTATTATGACAATTTGCAATTTTCCTTGAAAAGAATAGAGAGAAATCTTAGACTTGAGTGCTAGATATTCTTATACCTTTAGTATTAAATTGAGTTATTTTAAATTTTTCTTAAGTTATGCTATGATATTGTTGACCTCACTTTTGGTTAAGGTTTAGTTTTTCCTCTTTAGTAGCCTAGGGTCTAGCCATAAGACTTTTCTTGTTGACTACTCCTAGAAAACTAGAAAAGGAACCCTCGCCATTAGAAATTCTACCCTCTTCTTTACTCAACTTGAAGCTCTAGATATTGGTCCTAACCTCTAGCACTTAGTAGGTGGGGTCATTATGGGTGAGCTCTAGAAGAATTCCCATAGAACTATTTATCCTTAGGGTTAACCCTGAGTACTGGTCTGGGGCTAAGGCACTCATTGTCACTCACTACACTCACTCTCACTCATAATCCCTCACAACCCTAAACCAAATATTTGTTAACTTTGATCCCTTGATCTTTTGGGAGACTCATGTTGATGGTCCCATAAACCCACTATCCCTAGGCAAGGGTTTAGTTAAGATCAGTACATAAAGGACCCAAATTGGATATCCATTGGTCAATGGCTCATATAGGGCAGTTGGCATCCCAATTCTACCAAAATTATCCAACTTGGCCTTTTACCCCAAAATCCCCCAACTTACCAAGATACCCTTGGAGCCCAAAATTTGGCCAAAATTCCCAAAATTCCCAAATCCACCTAAAATACCTAAATCTGTCCAAAAATCATTTCAAACCTTTTCAAAATACCCAAGTTACCCAAAAATACCCAAAACTTCAAAATTTATCAAAATATCCCCAAAATGACAAAAAATACAAAAATACCCTTGGCATCCCAAACTTTTTCAAAACCTCCAAAATCACTTAAACTTTCCCAAAACCTCCAAAATCACTTCAAAGGTCTCCAAAACCAATTTGGACCCTTCAATTTGACCCAGTTTGGCCAATTTGACAACCCCCAAATTGCCTTTAAAGGCCCAATTCTGACCAAAACCCCCAAATTGCCTTTAAAGGCCCAATTTTCCCAAATTCACCTTAAATGTCCATCAATTTGGCCCAAATTTCACCCAATTTGAATCCAAAACTCTTCCTAACAATCCTAAACACCATGCTTGACCTTAAATTGGCCTTGGTGAAGCCTTAATTGCATTCAATTATAACCCAAGTCAAAAAATTCCCAAATTTGCGTCAAATTGGCCATACATCCAAATTTAACCAAATTGATTACCCTAACCCCAAAATTGACACCCAAATTCTGTTGAAAACTCTTCATGATGTTCCTATAGACCATTCTAAATAATCAATTTGGACTTAGCTCAAACTTAGCCCAACCTAGACCCTAGTTTTGCCCAACATGCCCAATTTGACCAAAATTACAAAATCCTTCAAATTGAACCTCCAATTTTACTCAAAATCATTTCAATCCTTCACTAAAAATCTTCATTACGAACATATACACAACTTTGATCAATCAATTGGGCTCAAAGTCATGGATATCCTAACCCAAACCCAACTTTTGGCCATTTAGACCCACATTAAACCCATGCACCAAAATTGACCTAGCCATGTCAAATTGACCAAGGCAAGACTTCTACAGCTAATTTTTGGACCCTAGTGATGAAGCTAGACTCACTTAACCCACCCTAGATGAGCCATGGACCAAAGGTCCTTTAAATGAAGGGATTTGTTTCCTAAATTGCTTAAGACAAAGATATCTTTGCCAAAACCCATCACCAGCCCAAATTAATTTTTGTGAAAGATTACTCTAGCTCACTTGACCTCCTAGCCACCTCCCTTGCCATGGCTAGCCACTCTAGTCACCAGAGGACCCAAAATTGAGACCCATAAGCCAAATTTCAAACCCAATTTCACCCATTCAATGTGTCTAACTCTGATTGGTGTTTAACATCTTGAATTCCTCCACCTAAGCTTCACGTTGTACCCAAATGGAGGCCATGCCAGCCACCCCAAGTAGTTTTATTTAAACCTCAACCCCATAGCCAAGAAAAGGAGAGATGAAATTTACTTAAGTAAACTCTGCAAAATTGATCTCAGAGACTCTCTAAGACCTCCTCAGCTCAAACCAATCATTTTCCTCCCACAGATCCCCACCGTGGAAGCCCAATTTTGAGCTCAAATTTCTGCGAAAAACTAGGACATACCTCTACACAGCTCCACACTCTACCAAAATCAAATTGGTTGTGCACACACTATCCCCACAGTGAAAGAAGACAAAGCCCCATCGAAGCCCCCTCTTAGAGAGCCTTTACTCTAGACTTTGATCGACACACAAATTTAGCCTTGATCAAATTTGGATCTAGCCTCTTAAAATTCACCTCAACCAGAGGCTCAATCCCTGGCTTCCTTAGACCTCCACAAATGTTCTGAGCATCTTTGAATGAAGCTTCCCTTCTCATAGCACAGGTATTGAACTTCCCCTCTTCCCAAGCCTATTTTGACTATCTATGTGATTAGGGTTAACTTAATGGCATGATTATCAAATGGATATGTTCGACTCACTTAGACGAGTCTATATAATCAAACCCAAGGTCATTTGGTTGAGAAATGAGTGAGATCTTAAGGTTTTAATGTGAATGGTTCACGGGTTTTGGCTATCGGGGACAATGACAGGGCGTCGTTCGATTGAGAGTGTATCAGATGGACAGTTGAGATCGAGCCGGACAACGCGTTCATACATGAATCACAGGCTGAGTCAGCATTGAGATGGATGGCGGCGCCAAACCAAAGGACGTCGTGTGTTGTTTCGGAGCCGCCGTAGGTGGATGCAGCACCGCATGTTTGAATAGAAAAATAGAGATTTTTTTATTTATTTAAATGCCCATAACATTAAAAAATCATATATTTGCATAGAAAAATCACAAAAATCATATTGCCCATAACATTAAAAAATCATATATTTGCATAGAAAAATCACAAAAATAAAATAAAAATACCCTAGTGCTCAGTGAATAGAGGAGAATAATATGGTTTGAAGTTGAAGTTTATTTGATGCATATTTTATTTTGAATTAATTAAATATTGTTCTAAGTATTTTGATTCTCCATGCATTCAAGTATTTCACCATGGCTTGATATCTTGGCATGTTGTTCCCTTTGTCATGGGGGATATTCCCTAATTTTTCCAAAGTCAAAAGAGAACTCTAGATAGAGATCCATATTTTTGAAATTTATTTCTATTATTTGTTGAAATTTATTTCTATTATTTGTATATATTAATCATAATAATTAGCATGTTGCTTAGAAAAATCTAAGAAAATTTTGGTAGGTTCGCCGTAGGAAAAATTTGTCATGAGCTAAGTCATCAAGAACACGCCTAATTTTCATAAAATCACAAGATACAAAGAAAATTAATTTGGGAAAAATAAATATCCAAATGGCTTGAGTTTGATTCTCCACTGTAATTTAAAGTTCAGAGAACTCCTCATAAAAATTTTAAAATATTTGGAGTTCATTTGGCAACCCAATTTGATTTTCTAAGTTAAATAGCATTTTTGACACACACATGGTTTTTAATAATTAAAATATAACTTACAATTTTCTAATAATATAAGTGTTATTAAAATTTCAATTGAATAAAAATTTCATTTTTTAAGCATATTTTGAGTATTTAAAAAATAAAAAATTAACAAAAATCATAAAATTAATAAAATTCATGGAAATGTTCTAAATTGTTTCTTAAGCACTTAGGAGGAATTAAAATATTTTCCTAATTTTCTAAGTGAAGACATTGAATTTTAAACCTTAAAAATAATTTTCAAAGGCTAAAAAGGGATTTTTCTTAATTTTTTATTTAAAGAATTCTAATAATTCAAAAAATAATTATAAAAATGTGAAATTTATTTTTCTGGGTTCATTGACCTCAGAGAGATTTAGGCTCCGTTTGAGGCCGTTTTTTTGTAGCTTCGCGGTATCGAATCATGAAAATCGACCGTTTTGCTCCCAGCGTCGCGATAGAATGAAGCTGAAGCGAAAGAAAAGCGGGCCGCGATATCCACCTCGTCGCCCTAGCTTTCTCCTCGTCAGAAACTTTTATTACCCTTGGGAAAAA
The DNA here is from genome assembly GCF_001263595.1 of Phalaenopsis equestris. Lineage (NCBI taxonomy): Eukaryota > Viridiplantae > Streptophyta > Magnoliopsida > Asparagales > Orchidaceae > Phalaenopsis > Phalaenopsis equestris. Next base: position 2,608 of record NW_018252230.1, on the reverse strand, counting down.
GAAAGCTCCTCCCGCCTATTCCAGCGCCGCCTCGCCATCTTGTCTCCCCGTGTGCATTCTTCTTCCTCGAGTGAAGACCAGGACCAAACCCTCCATACGCATTCTTCTTCCTTCTTGACACCAGGACTGAAACCTCTGTGAGCGTTCTTATTCCCAACACCAGGACCGATCGCGCATGTTTATCTTCCTTGAGTGCGAGCATTCTTCTTCCTCGACACCAGGACTGAACCCTTCGCACGTGTTCTTCTTCTTTGTCACTAGGATCGATCCCTTCCGTGTGCGTTCTTTTTCCTCTGCTAGAACTGAACCCTCGGCGCATTCTTGCTGCGCAAGTCCTTCCTCAAATAATTCTGAATTTAGGGAGCACGAGCAGGTAATCCCATCTTCTTCAAAATTATTTTAGAATGGTTTTAGAATTGGGGAGTTGGAACATATGAGCAAGTTGCACAAATTAAAAATACATTTTCTAAAAAAAGTGAAGGATGCTAGAGAGTCTTGCACTGTAAAATTAGTTGTGAAGGCAAAACTGTTAATGAATGGAAATCAGACAAGAGAGTTGGAAGCAAAATGATGTTTCAAGTTGGATAATTTTTTATTTTGCTTATTATAATATTTATTTTCCAGGCTGTTCTATCTTCCATTGTTGCTATTACTCAAGTTTTCAAAGAATTGGCAACAATTTGTTAAGGCTTGTTTCAGTAAATTTTTTTTAATTTCTTAAGGCTTGTTTCAGTAAAAATTCAATGCATCAAAGAATTGACATTAATTTGTTATAAAAATTCAATGCATTAAAGAATTATTTTATTGCACTAGGAGGAATACTCTTTGTAGATTATGCATCAAATTGTTACTCAAAGTGGCATTTTTTGTTGCACGAAGCTAGATCTTCCATTTGAAGGGTTTTTATGGGAATGTGGATGTGATCATCTATTGTGGGGATGTGCTCTAGCTTTTTCGGCTCTTTATACCAAGTGTTTCCTGCTGTTTTATCATGGGGGAGGTTGGCTTGCAAGAGTTTCTCATTTTTTTTTATTTTTACTGTACAACAAATGTTTGTTCCCTCCCAATTCATATGTATCTACATATCTAACACCTAAACTTGACTTTTTAAACTTTCTAATTGATCTTACTCTTGTGTTTTATTACTTTGTTTTGTTATAGTATTGACATGGATAATAAGCCTAAGGAGGTTACTATACTCGCATTATAAATATTTTGCGATCCTTGTATCAAAGAGATTGAACGAGAAAATAGGCTTACGCGCATTTCAATAAAGAAGGGTCGAAAAATATTATAAAAAATTTCAAGAAAAATACAGACATGGAATATGACAGGTTGAAAATGAAGAACAAATGGGACCAAATGAAGAGGAAATGAAAAATTTGGAAGGAATTGAAAAGGTTCTACCTGGAATATGACAGGTTGAAAATGAAGAACAAATGGGATGAAATGAAGAAGAAATGGAAAATTTTGAAGGAATTGAAAAGGGGTTTTACCGGGCTTGGTTGGGATCCAGTGAAGCGAACATTTGATGCACCTAAGGAATAGTTGGCTGAAAGACTTGCGGTGAGCTTTGTTTGTAAACTTCTTTATTTTGTAACTTTCTATTTTGTTTTAGTTGGGTATCTATCAATTTCTGTGTAGGTGGTTCCTGCTGCCAAAAAAATTTAAGTAAAGTTTAAGCTTTCTGGAATTGAGCCTGAATTGGAGGAGAAACTAGACCGCATGTTTGGGGGAGTGGTTGCAATGGGGAACTATGCATGTAGCCCAAGCGAGGCCTGTCACCCGCAGAGTGGCATATATTCGGTGTTTTTATAATCATTTGAACAATTGATATTTTTAATATTTTTTATCACTAGAACATTTACACAACATTATCTATTTTTTTTCTAGATTTATGCTTGTGAACTCTCTTGTACCTTCATAATTATTTGCAAACATTTCTTTTTTTCTATTGTCACCAACTCTCATATAAATGATAATTATTTAGGAGAAACATTTAGAGATACCCATCACTATGGATGCAAATAGGAGAAGACGGATGGAGGCCCACATGGATACACGAAGAAGAAAATTGAGAGGGATGTTTTTGATGGCAATATATTTGATGTACGAGTACTATAACCCGTACATTGATCGGTCGCCATGCATGACATCTTCTTATATTGGCGACAAATGGGTTGGAGAGTATGGGTTGGAGAGTTGCTGGAGAGTTGCTTGCGGGGCACCCAACACAATTTTTTAATATGTTTCAAATGAGTCAGACAATATTTATTGATCTTCTAGACTTCCCGTAGGATCTCACGGTCGTCATGGATCTTTGAGGACCAATCCACATGAGGTGCTCGCAATAACACTGTTCATATTATCCCAAAAAGAGTCTATGCGAGGAGAAATGGAGCGATTTCAACACTCATCAGAAACAATAAGCAGGTATTTCTCAATCGGATTGAGTGCACTTGTTAGCTTGTCCTCTCATGTCATCAGACCCTCAGATTATAAGTTTGAGTAGATACCCGCTGAGATAGCACATGATGCATGATATATGCCCTTTTTCAAATTATTCTCTCATGTGCATTATAGTTAACTTTGTAAGGGTAAGCAATGA
>NW_018252229.1:17901-18200 GCF_001263595.1 Phalaenopsis equestris | reverse complement strand
CTAAGGAAGGATGTGTTGTTGTAGATCCTCCTACTATTGAAGATGACCGGGCTGCCCACCACGTTAGCTCCGAGCTCCTCGTCGTGAAGAGTTTAAATTTATTAATGTGTCTTATTATGATGTCAAATCAGATGTCCTTATGATTATAGCTCTTTAAATATTAGGAGGGCATATTAAAGTTGATTAAAGTGACACCAGTTAGGATCCTACGGTTCCCTCGTTCTAGTACCACTATTTTCTATCGGATTCACTTAGTCCAAATGAATTTACTAAACTCAACTTAATGAGTTTTATACTTT
>NW_018252229.1:0-13847 GCF_001263595.1 Phalaenopsis equestris | reverse complement strand
GTCATTTTGAAATCAATTTGGTAGTGAATTTAGTGGATTTTGATGAAATTTGGATTTAGACCCAAATTAGGCATATGGGGCTAATTTGGGTCAAACTTGAGCTAGATTTGAACTAATCTCAAATTGATTATTGTGTTTCATCACAAATGACCTCACAAAGAATTTTAAACAAAAATTGGATGCGGTTTAGGGCATTCAATTGTTGAGATTTGGGGTGTTAGCCAATTTTGGGGTTAATTTGGGTTTTTGGATTTAAACCAAATTAGATGATCAAAAGGTTTTACCAATGCAAATTTATGGTCAAATTTGATGTAAAATATTTCTATGAAGCAAATACAACATTTCTTTGGGCCAATTGGCATGATTATAAGTCCAATTGATGTGATTTGGTCATTTAGCCAGAATTGGGGTCCCAAGGGCAGTTAGGTAGCTTGGAGGTGTCTGGGGCAGAAGACCAAAGATGAGCATTTCAAGTAGAATTGGATAGATATCCATTCTAAATGAACCATGGATTAATGAAATTCCCATTTTAGGTCCTTATGTATTGGTCTTAACCAGGGTATTGTGAGGGTATGGTGAGGGTATGGTGAGGGTATGGTGAGGGTATTGTGAGGGTATGGTGAGGGTATGGTTAGGGTATGGTGAGGGTATTGTGAGGGTATGGTGAGGGTATGGTTAGGGTATGGTGAGGGTATTGTGAGGGTAATGTATACCTTAGCTCCAAACCAACACCCAGAGTCAATACTAAGGTCAAATAGCCCTATATGTGTTCCCTCATAATGATCTTACCTATTAAGTGCTAGAGGTTAGGACCAATATGTGGAACTTCAAGTTAAGTAAAGAGAAGAGTTTTGAGTTTCTAATGGTGAGGGTACCTTTTGTAGTTTTCTAAGACTAGTCAGTAGGAAAGTCCTATGGCTAGACCTAGGCTACTAAAGAAATTTCTAGACCTCAACCAAAAGTGAGGTCAACAGGGGATTTTGATACATCAAAAATATATGCATCTTTAGACCCATATTTTATACTCATTTTTTGTGATATTGCACTTTAATGGAAGATACTTTTTTATGTTTTATTATAGGTTTTAAATTTTTAGAACTTGGAGCAAAAAAGGAAGCAAAAATGATGAAAATTGGATTCAAATTTGAGATTTTGAAAAAATTTTCAGCATCGACGGCACTGCTTGACAAAGAAGAAGAATTTAATTTGATGTCACAGGCGCCGACGGTGCCAGTGTTGGTGCAAACTCAGATTCTAGTTGATTCGACAAATTTGGATGCTTCTTGAAGATTTTTTGGATGCAGTTATTGGAGAACCCACCCTAGGCTCTATTTAGAGTCGAAATTGATCAGAAAAGATGCCCTTTCGCCCCTCTTCACACATCTTCTCAATCTTCCATGCCACTTTACATCTTTTCATGTCATTCCACACAATTAGTCATTTATTTTCTTTATAGTTTTGTATTTTTGTGGTGAGTTTAAGTGTGAATTCTTCTCTAAGAAGTGTTGGAGAGGGAGAGAAGTGACAAATTTCTTCTTCCTACATTTCCTAAGAGAGGCTACAAAGGATTTACTTTAAGAAAGAGTTCACAAAAGTGTTGTTTGTCTATTATTATTGTATGAACTTAATTTTTTATATGAAATTTGTGTTTTGCTATATCTTTCTCATGAAGTCTGAGTAGTTTCCTTTACTTTCTCCATACTTTGAGATATGATGAAATGAACAGATAATTTGGATGTGCCAATGTTAAAAAATAAAATAAATTGTGATGGTTTTTCAACTCCGTTCTGGCCAATTGAATTGTTAAAATATGTTGTGAAACATATGATCCGGGAAATGGAGTATGAGTTTTAGTATAGAGTGAGAATCACATTTAAGTCCATGAAGGAGTTGTTCGTTCATTTGGGCATTTTGTTCATAGAATTAAGTGCAAATAAATAGGGAAATATACATTATTGGGTTTAGAATTGGAGATTTCTAGGATGACAGACTAAAAATACCTAATTTGATCTTAGTGTTTAAAAGCTAAAGCGAGAGTTAGCCTTCATGGGAAGGGAAGTTGGAGCTCTGGAGTGGGAGTCAGTATCCTCCTAGCCTAGCCACAAATATAGGGACTAAACCTACCTAAGATTAGCTAATGATTTTCTATAACACTGAATCAAGGTAGAAAATTAAAATTGCTCCTATTTGGCACGATACAAATTTAAACCAATAATTTCATCTCATTTTACCAAAAACTCAGTGTAGTGGGAAAGATGTTTTTTCATATTAGAAAACTTCATTACATAGACTTAGTTTAGTAGTTGCTAATTTAAACTCTACATTTAAATTTTGATTGTAGTTAATATATTAGTTTTGATAGTATCTCAAACATTCAAAATTAGTGACAGTTATTTCGTTTTATTTTTGTGAATTTACTATTTAATTTATCATCTAATTTATCATCTCAAAACATCTCAAAATTTAAACATTTCTCGTGGGATCAATATTTGGGACTTAATTATAAACTCTTATATTAGATGATAGCGATATGTATACTTGCGTAGAATCCCAAAATTAAGTGCTTAATGTTATAATTCATAAAATACAACATTACAATTTTGGCACCGTTGAAAAGCGGAGTCAACTTTATAAACTTCACACAACTATATTAAACCGAGATCAACAGCTTGCTAGTTATTGCTAGTTTTCTTGAAATTTATGCTACTTTTAAATATGACGGAGCGTTTAATCATGTTGTTAGGATTAGACTTTTTTCCTTTTTCATTAAGTGATAAGGCTAAAGTTTGGTTAAATTCATTAGTTGCTGGATCTATCAGAACTTGGGGAGAACTATCAAAAAAATTCTTGGCTAAATATTATCCACTCTCGAAAACTGTTAACCTTAAAAATGATATTACATCTTTTTGTCCGTTTGAAGTGGAATCGATATAAGAAGCTTAGGGAAGATTTAAATATCTCTTTAGAAAATGTCCACACCATGCTTTACCAGATTGGTTAATAATTCAAACTTTTAACAATGGATTAGTAGGATCACTTGAGTCTATTATAGATGCTCCTGCACGTGGATCACTAATGTCAAAACCTTTTGATAAAGCATGCTCTTTAATGTAAGAAATGACTACTAACAATTTTCAATGGCCCTCTGAATGGGTAAATCTTAAGAGAGTATCTAGTATTCATAACTCTGATGCAATGTCTATTTTGGCATCTCAATTGGTTGTTATATCAAAAAAGATTGATCAAATTGGAGTGAACAATTCTCAAATGCCATCAGTATTAGAGGAAAATTCACTAGGGCAGATAATAAATACTTAACCATCTTATGAAACTTTAAATGCTATAAATAATTGAAATAATAATCCCTATTCTAGCTAATAATTGAAATAATAATCCCTATTCTAACTATTACCCTAATTTTAGCTAGAATAATTATAACAATTCAATGACCCCTCATAAAATTTAAATAATCAAGGAAATCATAATTATTGACCTTATTATCCTCCTGGATTTAACTCTAACCCTAACCTATAGGTTAAGGAAAAAAAGTTGACCATGGAAAAAGTAATGTTGAATATGGGAAATCAAACACAAAATAAAGGAGCTGCTATTAGGAATATTGAAAATCAATTAAGACATATTGTTACGACAGTTAGTAATAGACCTTCAAGGAATCTTTTGAGTACAGTGGAAGTTAATCCAAAAGATCAAAATAAGGAGTAAATTAAAGTTTTTCAATTACGAAGTGGAAAAGAAGTTGAAACAAGAATTCAAATAAAAACTGAAGTTGATGAGGAGAAGGAAGGGATGGAAAGTGGCCATAATGAAAATGAACAAACACAGTCTCCCTTAGAAAAACCATTACCTCTGTTTCCTTGACGACTAAAGTAGAAGAATAAAGACAAACAATTTACAAAATTTTTGGAAATCCTTAAAAAGTTAACAATAAACATTCCTTCCATTGAGGCTTTGGAACAAATGCCAAGTTATGTGAAATTTATGAAAGATATACTAAACAAAAAAAGGAAGTTTACAGATCATGAGACCATTGCACTTAATGAAGAGTGTAGTGGTATTATTCAGATAAAGCTTCCTGAAAAGTTAAAATATTCTGATAGTTTTACTATACCTTGTGCAATTGGTGAAAAGTTTCTTGGAAAAGCCTTATGTGATTTAAGAGCGAGTATCAATCTTTTGCCTCTATCAATTTTAAAATATTTAGATTTAGGAGTGATTTCCGCTACTATTGTAAGTCTTCAGTTAGCTGATCTATCAATAACCTTTCCTAAAGGAGTTATAGAAGATGTATTAGTAAAAGTGGATAAATTTATTTTTTCTGTAGACTTTATAGTATTAAATATGGAGAAAGATAAAGAGATTCCTATTATTTTGGGGAGATAATTTCTTGCAATAAGGAGAGCTGTGATAGATGTGCAAAAAGGAGAATTAAAAGTAGAGTTAATGATTAAGAAGTAACATTTAATATTACAAAAGCTACGAAATATCCTGCAATATAAAAAGAAAATGAATGTTTTAGGATGGAAATTACTGATTCTCTAAGTAATGAGCAATTTAAGAAAGAATTTGAAGAAAAATTAAGGCAAGAAGCATTTAGTGAGAGTGAGAATGAAATTAAATAAGAAAATTTAGATTATATTCAGGGCAAATTTGAAACTTTAGATTTGTTGAAAAATGATAATAAAAATCTTATTCCTTCAAGTATTAAACCACCTGAACTTGAACTGAAAATATTACCTGCCCATTTAAAATATGTCTTTTTAGAAGATTCATCTATATTCTTTGTTATTGTATCTTCTGAGTTAACTGAAATTCAAGAACAAAAATTAATAGAAATGTTGAAAAGATATAAAAAGGCTTTTGAATGGACTTTAACAGATATTAAATGAATTAATCCTTCGATTTGCATGCACAGAATTCTATTAGATAATCAATATGAACCCAAAGCTGATCCTCAGAAGAGATTAAACCCATTAATGAAAGAAGTTGTTAAAAATATAATTTTAAAATTGTTAGATGCTGGAATTATATATCCTATTTCAAACAGTGCTTGGTTGAGCCCAATTCACTATGTTTCAAAGAAAGGAGGTGTGACTGTTGAAGTAAATGAGAAAAATGAATTAATTTCAATCAAACAAGTCATTACTTGGAAAATTTGTATAAACTATAGAAAATTAAATATAGCCACCAGGAAAGATCACTTTCCTTTACTCTTTCTAGACCAAATGTTAGATATATTGGCTGGAAAAAAATATTATTTCTTTTTAGATGGATATACCAGTTATCATTAAATTCTAATTGCTCTTGAGGATCTAGAGAAAGCAACATTTACAAGCCCTTATGGAACATTTGCTTTTCGTAGAATGCCTTTTGGACTATGCAATGCACCTGCAACATTTCAAAGATGTATGATGTCAATATTTAGTAATTTGATTGAACATGGAATGCGAGTATTTATGGATGATTTCTCCGTATTAATGACTTCATTTGAACTATGTTTAAATAATTTCAAAAAAGTTCTAGACTTATGTGAAAAAATTAACCAGGTACTAAATTGGGAAAAATGTCAATTTATGGTTACAGGAGGAATTGTACTTGGGCATAAAATTTTTGAAAATGGCATGGAAGTAGATCTTGAAAAAATTTAAGTTTTTGAAAAATTACCACCTCCTACTACGGTTAAAGGGGTAACAAGTTTTCTAGGACATGCTAGTTTCAACAAATGTTACATAAAAAAATTTTCAAAAATAACTAAGCCATTATGCCAACTTTTAGAAAAAAAATATAATTTTAATGAGTAATGCATAAAAGCATTTGAATTATTGAGAATAAAATTAATCACTACACCTATAATAGTCTCATATGATTGGAAGAAACCATTTGAAATAATGTGCGATGCTAGTGATTATGCTATTGGAGCTGATTTCAGACAAAGATACAACAAAGTTTTTAATGTAATATATTATGCTATCAAAACTCTAAATGATGAACTCTAAATGATGCTGATGCTGAAATTAATTACACTACTATTGAAAGAGAGTTATTAGCTATTGTCTATGCCTTTGATAAATTTAGACCTTACTTAATTGGAAACAAATGTATAGTGCATACATATCATTTTACCACCAAATACTTAATGCAAAAGAAGGATACTAAACCGAGATTAATTAGATGGACACTACTATTGCAAGTGTTCAATTTTATTGTAGTTGATAGAAAGGGAAATGATAATCAAATAGCTGATCATTTGACTAGATTAGAAAAAGAAATATTAACTAATTTTGCAAATGATATTTTAGAAAATTTCTCTCATGAACAATTATGTAATATTGATGAAATAAATACACCGTGGTATGCCGATATAGTAAATTATATTGTAAGTGATATTTTACCATTTTAAGTGATATTTTACCACCAGATATTAAGAATCAATAATTAAAGAAATTTATATATGATTCAAAATTCTATTTTTTAGATGATCCATTTCTATATAAACAATGTAAGATCTAATTTTTAGAATGTGTATGCCTTATGAAGAATCTCAACAAATAATTGAAAGATGTCGTGATTCTGAATTTGGAGGATGTTTTTGAACAAATAGAACTGTATATAAATTTTGCAAGCTCGATTTTACTGGCCTACTCTTTTTAGAGATATTAATGAAATTATTAAAGCATGCAATCGATGTCAGCGAGTAGGAAATTTTTCTAGAAAAAATGAAATGCCTCTAAATTACACATTGGAAGTTGAAATTTTTGATGTGTGGGGATTAGATTTTATGGGACCATTTATGCCTTCATTTAGAAACTTATATATATTACTTGTTGTTGTTTATATGTCCAAATGGATTGAAGCTGTTGTTGTACCTAAATGTGATGCTCGGAGTGTTTCTAAGTTTTTGAATAAAAATATTTTTACAAGATATAGAATGTCGAGAGTAATTATTACTTATGGAGGATCCCATTTTAGGAGTAAGAGAATCAAGAAATTGATTAAAAAATATGATATTATGCATAGATTCTCTACTGCTTATCATCCTAAGACCAACGATCTAGCAGAAATATCAAATCGTGAAATAAAACAAATTTTAAAAAAACCTGTAAATCCATATAGCTGTCCATATAGTTGGATTAAATACTGCATTATGGGCATACAGAACTGCTTATAAGACTCCTATTGGAATGGCCCAACATAGACTTATTTTTGGAAACAGAAAATTCCTAATTTCAAATTCCATGGCTTCCAATTCTTGAAATACTTTAAGGTATGGAGTTTTTTATAGAAGAAAGTTTATCAAATTTGACGCGCAAAGATTATACAATAAAGTCATTACAAAAAAGAGACTTATCAAATAGAGAGGCTTTGTCAATCATGGATTGAGTAATACAATTTCACATATTGAAAAAATCATTGTGCAGAGGCATTGGAAAGTTCTGTGCTACACTACCATTGCAGTTGTTGTACTAGTGGTAAAGGAATTCTATGCAAACTTACATAGAATTACCAAAGGATTTGCCTTCGTTCGAGGTAAAGCTGTACCATTTACTTCAGCTCAAATTAATGATTTGTATATGATAGAAAACGTTCCAATTTTGCATTATACAAATTTTATCCCAACGAGAGATATGATGCAAGATGTATATAATTTTCTGACGATGAAAATGATAATTGGGAAATCAGAGATGAGGGATACATTAGTTTCTCTTCTTCAATCGATTATTTTTAAATCTATTATGGGTATTATTATGAATGGGCCAATATATGGACTGGGGCACCTTTCAAAATTTTCCTACTTTGCAGTCAATCTCAAGTTCTATATGAAATTTGGGAGAAAGTTTTATTACCATGGGAACCCACCATGATTCCTATTGATAAAAATTATAATGGGAATGGAAATGAAGCAATAGATATTATTTTTGATCATTCATCACATACTTCAAAACCATTAATGCCACGAAACAGTTGAAAGTTTAATAGCGTTGGAGAAGAAAATGAAGAAAATAAAAAGAGAACTTCAGCAATAGGAAATCTTAACTACCTTTTTGATCACTTAGATTGGAGGATGAATAAGAACTTTGATCATATTGGAACAATTGAAGCACGATTTGTGCAGATGTTCAAGAAAAATGGATGGATCGCTGAAAATTTGACTGATCAATTCTCATACCAACCCTTCAACATTTTGTATGTCCATTGCAAGTCTGTGAGAGATATTAGAGGACTAGATAGTACTAAAGATAAGGCAGAATAATTGAAGAGGTTGGACTCTCTACTATTTTAAAATACTTATGTTTTAATGTAACTGTGTGGATATGTTAGTTTCTCTGCTTCACTGCTTAATCCAATTTCAAAACAATGGCATTTCTTCATATATGCAAAATTACACCCTACCATGAAGATTCGTAGAGTTACAAGAGAAAGTGTCATTTTAAACTATTGCATTCAAATAGAAAAACTAATTGATGTTGGTTATATTATTTTTAAATATGTTATGGGTATTATTATGAATGGGCCAATATATGTACTGGGGCTTGGGCATCCTTCCACAAATTTTCTACTTTGCAGTCAATCTCCAGTTCCATATGAAAGTTGGGAGAAAATTTTGGTACCTTTGGAGCCCATGATTACTATTTATGAAAATTATATTAGGAATAGAAATGAAGCATTAAATATTATTTTAGAACATTCATCAATTAAACACCATTGATGCCACAAATAGTTGGAAGTTCAATAGTTTGGAGAAGAAAATGAAGAAAATAGAAAGAAAACTTCAAAGTATTACGAATGCAATAGGAAATCTTAACTTATTTTTTTATCACTTAGATTGAAGGATGAAGGAGAACTTTGATCATACTAGAACAATTAAAGCAAGATTGGTCATATGTTCAAGAAAAATGGAAGGATCGATGAAAATTAGACTGATCAATTCTCGTACCAACCCTTCTACATCTTGTATGTCTATTACCAGTCTATGAGAGATATTAGCGGAGGAGAAAGTACTGAAGATGAGGTAGAATAATTGAGGAAGTTGGACTCTACAATTTTAAATTACTTATGAATTTAATGTTATTGTGTGGATTTTATTTACTTTACTTTGCTCTAGCACTCTATTGACTTTAATTGTGTATATATTCTTATGACGGCGTTCTAAGAATAATTGAGGAAGTTGGACTCTACAATTTTAAAATACTTATGCATTTAATGTTATTGTGTGTTGTGGTTTGATTTCGACGCTAAATTATAATTTAGTTTGTTTTAAGGATGTGAAAGTTTAATTAGAAAAAAGTATTTGTAAAAAGTGTATCTTCATATATAAAGGTTAGTCTGGTGTTATTTGTGATTTATTTTTAGATGAAAATTAGTGTTCAAAAAGACTAGATAGAATTTGGAGTAAATTGAAAGAAAATTGAAATTTGCAAAAATAGAAAAATGAAATTTTTTGCCACTGGTGCAGGCATGGGCGCTATCGGCGCCCTTGACCCAAAAACCACCCAAACACCATAAAATCTCATGATTTGCACAGTAAAATGCTATTTTTAGCTTTTATTCACCTTCAACCTCCGGTTTTTCCACCTAGGGCTTGCTATTGCTTGGATTTGAGGCAATTTCAAGGCAAATTAAGTTCTTAAGGCAAATTAAGTTTGAATTTCATCATCTCTAGGTAAGAGCTACACTTTGAAATCAAAATTTTATATTTTCACCAAGGCTTTACCTTACATTTCCAAGATCTGAATTTTGAATTTTTTTTCAAGGATTTTGAGAAAATCCTTTGGTGAAGAACTCTTACTTAGTAGATTTAAGTTTAAAACGTTCCACATTGTGATTTTTGGAATTTTTTGGAATTTATTTGGATTTTATCAAATTTTGTTAGATTTACCATGGCACCAAGAATCAGCAAAGGAAAGAGAATAGTGGATTTTGATGATCAAAAGTTTGTCAATTTTGAGGCCAACATTTGCTTCAATAGTCTACTTACAACTAAAAAAGTGATTTCGAATTTAAAAATTTGGGTGGAGAAGTTGAAATATTAATCAATGCTCGGCAGTTGGAGAATTTTTGTTACTTTACTATCGAGGCTATTATTGGTGTAGTGATGGAGTTGGTGTAGTGATGGAGTTATTGGTGTAGTGATGGAGTTCTATACCAATTTTAAGGAAACTTCTGAAGACTATGTGTTTGTTCGTGGGAAAGTGGTGGAGTTTACTCCAAGGAAAATTAAAGATATTTATCAATTACAATATGTGTATAGCTGCCAATACAAATTGTTTTCTGCAATGAATGAGGCCTTAGATAAAGTTATTTTTTTCTTACTAATGGAAGAGGAGCCTGGAAGGTGAAGAATGGTGTTAAGGTAAACTTTCCTCTTTCTATGTTAAATGTAGTATCTAAGGCCTAACACTAAAATGTAGTATCTAAGGCCTATAGTATCTAACGCCTAACACTACTTTATTTTTGGAAGAATGATACCAACAAATCATCATAGTAAGGTTACAAAGTATATAGCCATCTTGAACTTCTATATCCAGTAGCTGAGACAGATAGATGTTGGCTCTATTATTTATAAAAAAACTCGATCTATTTCTTTTGGAGAGACTATTGGTGGTTTAACAAACCCTGCCTTGATCTTCACACTATGTGAATAGGTAGGAGTTGATTATAGAGTGGATGAAGAGAGGATTGAACCTCTAAAATCTATTGGGCCTACCAATATAAAGACTTATGAATCTCAAGTTGGTTGGAGATCTAGAAGTAGTACCAAGGATATTCCTTCTCCTTCAAGTACTACTTCTAGTACCCCTACTAACCAATTACTTATGGAGCAGATGATGATCCAACAGGGAGATATCTTGAGAATGGAAAGTAGAATGGAAAATATGGAGGTCAAGAATGCACACAATGATGATTTGATATGACAAAAGTTTGAATATGATGTTGCTTATGATGATGCAATGGTTAGAAGCATGAGGGGTGATCACTCAGTTTATTTTCCTACTCACTCTATTTTTACCCCTTATTAGTAACAAAATTTGGATGTGGAAGAAGAAGAAGAAGATGGTGATGATGATTGGTGATGCTTTAGTTAGATTTTTGTTTAGTTTATGTTTGGTTGTACGTTATTGTTGAGACTATTTGTTTTTAGATTGTGATCCTTTACTTTAAATGTTATGTTGAATTGTGAACTGTAGATTTGTGAGTCTATTTTTACATTGGGAACCATTTTAGAACTGTTATTAGTTTTTAGTACTTTGTTGGATGTATTTATAGTTAACTCTTTCTCAATAATTTTTTGTATGTATTATGTGTATTTAATGTTTTAAGTCTTGTAGCTTTTCATATTAGCACCTGCAATATTTAATAGTTAATATTCAAAATCAAAAATGACCTTTGGTATTAGAAGATAACTTTAGATAATTATATTTGTGTTTCTAAATATATAGTAAACTTTAGCAAAAATTTTCAATAATAAAGGTTAATTTTAGAGATTAAGATATTTGGTAGGATAAAATAAGACTATGTTTTTCTATTGTAAGTAAATGAATTTGTTTTTTTGAAGTATTAAAAATCTTAGGGATTCGTGTAAGAAGAAAAGAATAAAACTTTATAAAAAATTCAAAATCATTAAAGGCTATCCAGATATAGTAATCCTCACGTAAAAAAAAGGAAGAAAAAGAGGGAAGAGATAAAAAAGAAAAAAGTTAGAAAATGATCTTAATAAAGAAAAGAAAATAAAAAGGATTGAAAATGACCAAAAAAAGAAAAGAAAATAAAAAGATGTGAGGAGAAGCTTGAGGAAATGTCAAATTAAAAATTGGCTTCACTTGAATCAACCTAAGGAAAAAGGCTTTGCTACATTTTCTAAACTTATATTTCAGTATTAGCATTTTTGCTAGTAAAGTTTAATGAAGTTCTTTTTCATACAAATATTCTACGTGGCTTTAATATGAATAATTTGTAATTTTCCTCGAAAAGAATAGAGAATCAAAAATCTTAGACTTGATTGCTAGATATTCTTATACCATTAGTATTAACTGGAGTTATTTTACATTTTTCTTAAGTTATACTATTGTATATTGTGGAAAAAAATCTAGAAATCTAGAAGTTAAAATCTTAGTCATGAGTCATATTCTTATGTAGTAAAAGAGTTTCTTGAGGACAAGTAACATTTAAGTTTGAGAGATTTTGATACACAAAAAATATATGCATTTTTAGACCTATATTTTATACTCATTTTTGGCGATATTGCACTTTAAAGGAATGTATTTTTTATGTTTTATTGCAGGTTGTTAATTTTTAGGACATGGAGCAAAAAGGAAGCGAAAAGGATGAAATTTGGAGTCAAAATAGAGATTTTGAAAAATTGTTCAGCACCGACGGTGCCGGACTGGGCACCGACGGTGTCAGACTGAGCGCCGACAGTGTCGTTTGATAGAGGATATGGATTAAATAAGATGGCCACTGGTGCCGACGATGCCAATATTTGTGTAGACTCGAATTCTAGAAGATTCGACGAATTTGAACGCTTTTTGAAGAGTTTTTGGATGCACCTATTGGAGAACCAACTGTATGCTCTATTTAGAGCCAATATTGATCAGAAAAACAGCCCCTTCGCATCTCTTCACACTCCTACGCTCTCTCTTAGTCTCTCTTTGCACCTATTCTCCCCTAATGTGCCATTCCACATCATTGGTCATTTATTTTCATTATAGTTTTGAGTTTTAGTGGTTATTTTAAGTGTTAATTACTCTCTAAGAAGTGTTGGTCAGGGAGAGAAGTGTGAGATTTCTTCTTCCTACATTTCCTAAGAGAGGCTACAAGAGATTTTCTTTAAGAAAGAGTTTCAGATAAGTTTTGATTGTTTATTATTATTGTATGAACTTACTTTTATTTATGAAATTTGTGTTTTGTTGCATCTTTCTCATGAAGTCTGAGTAGTTTCCTTTATCTTTCTCTCTACTCTAAGATATGGTGAAATGAAGAGAAAAGTTGGATGTGCCAATGTTAAAATATAAAATAAATTGTGATGGTTTTTCAACTTTGTTCTTAATTTACTTTTCGATCTGGCCAAATGAATTGTTAAAATATGTGGTCAAACATATGATCCAAGAAATGGAGTATGAGTTTCACAACAGAGTGAGAATCACATTTAAGTCAATGAAGGAGTATTTCGTTCGTGGAATTAAGTGCAAATAAATAGGGAAATATATGTTTTTTGGTGTAGAATTGGTGATTTCTAGGGTGACAGACTAAAAATCTTCAATCTGATCTTAGAGTTTAAGAATTAAAGTGAGAGTTAGCCTTCAGGGGAAGGGAAGTGGGAGCTATGGAGTGGGAGCTAGTATCCTCCTAGCCTAGCAACAGATTTAGGGACTAAACCTGAGATTAACCAATGATTTTCTATAACACTGAATTAGAGTAGAGAATTATAATTGCTCTTAAATGGCACAATACAAATTTAGACCATTTATCTCATCTCATTTCACCAAAAAACTCATTGTAGTGGAAAATATGATTTTTCATATTAGCAAACTTCATCACATAAACATAGTTTAGTAGTTACTATTTTAAACTCTACATTTAAATTCTACTAGTAGTTAATAATTTAGTTTTGATAGTATCTCAAACATTTGAAATTAGTGACAGTAATTTCATTTTATTTCTATGAATTTCCTAGTTACTTTATCATTTTAAATTTAAACCTTCGTCATGGGATCGATATTTGAGACTTAAATAGAAAGTCTTGTATTACTTGATAATGATGCGTATATTTGCGTAGAATCCCAACATTAAGAGTTTAGGATACTTTTCTTCTTTAAGACGACTCTCCTTGA
>NW_018252228.1:60124-61480 GCF_001263595.1 Phalaenopsis equestris | reverse complement strand
GTTTTGTGTTGTGAATGTTTATTTGTGTTAGATCATTTAGTCACTTAAAAATTTATTTCTAGAATGATTAAACGGATGTCATCGAGGCTTGAAATTGATCAAAATCGTAAAAATCTAGAAATTGAACCAATTTTGAAAATCTCGCCGACGACGGATTTTAATTCAAAAGAGCTCGCTGACGGCGCTGAAGACCCCGCCGATGCCGAGATACAAAAAAAAACACATTTAACTGCGATTTTGACCAGTCAAGCGCCACTATTCATCATCCCCTTCCTCATAAAAAATAAAAATTTCGACCTAGGGCTTAAGAGATCTTAGATTTGGGGCGATTTCAAAGCGTTTAGACATTGAATTTTATCATCCCTCAGTAAGAGCTTCACTTCAAACTAAAAATATTTGATTTTCGCCTTGAATTTCTCCAACATTGAGGAGATCCAAAAAAATTGAGAATGTGGAGAAAATATTTGGAAGAAATTCATGGAACTTAGTTTTGAACTCTTAGAGTCACTCTTTGAAGCCATTATTTAAGTATTTGAAGTGTATTTTGGTATTTTTTTTTATAATTCTGATTAGATTGAAATGGATCAGCGACAAAAGTAGCGACTTGAGTTTGACGAGTCTCGCTTCGTCAATGCGAAGGCTCTGTCGAGATTTACTTCAATATTTCAAGGGAAGAAATGTATACAAGATCGTGTTTTTGAGAGTTTGGGAGGAGAAGTTGAATGAGTTATTACCGAACGGAGGTGGGAAAACTTTTGTTATACCACCAATAAGGCTACTGTGAATACTGTGAAAGAATTTTATGCCCATACGTTCTATTCTGAGGACGGAACTGTTCGAGTAAGAGGTTTTTCTATTGAGTTTAGTGCCACCCGCATTAACTCATTTTATGAAGTCCCAGACTCCTATATCTGCAATTATGAAACCTTCAGTACAATGTAAGACACACTAAACGATGTCATCAACTTTCTCACTGATGGGAAAGGGACATGAAAGATAAAGCAATGAGAAAGGGTCAATTTTTCTGCTTCCATGTTGAATGCCACATCTAAAGCGTGACACTATTTTATTTCCTCTACTCTATTACCTACCTATCACCATAGTGAGACAATAAGAGATAGAGCTATTCTAAATTTTTGTATTCAGAATAATCGAACTATAAATGTTGGGAGAATTATTTATAAGAATACATTGCCCATGGCAAAGAGTGAATCAAGTGGAGGTCTGAGACATCCTGGCCTCATTTATGCACTTTGACAACTTTTTGGACTTGAAGCTGGAGATGATGAAGAATGGGTTCACCTTATGAAACCCATTAGTAAAACTAATTTGAAGACATATGAATCCCATGAAAAA
>NW_018252228.1:58421-58964 GCF_001263595.1 Phalaenopsis equestris | reverse complement strand
GGAAAACCTAAATACATTCCTGAACTTATATTTATGGATTAACATCTTTTACTAGTAGTGTTCTCATGAAGTTCCTATCATTTGAATATTCTAAGTGACTTGATATTACAACATATAGTCATTGTTGAAATGAATAGAAAACTAGAACTCTTAAACTTGATGACTACATAGTCTTGTACTTAAAGAGTTAATTTAATTACTTGAAATTTTTTTGAAAATCTCACTATAGTATTTACTTAAATTAAACAATTAGTATTTCTGAATTAATACTTTACCAAAGTAGATCATAACTTTTATGTAGTACTAAAATTACTTGAGAACACTAGTAATAGTTAAGTTTGGGGGATTTTGACCAAAGAAAAATATGTTGAGATTTTCATACCTATTTTATACTAATATTGATGATATTTCACTCTAAAGAAGGGTACTTTTGATGTTTTATTGCAGGTATGTTGAATTATGGTCATTGGAGCAAAAAGATGCAAAAAGGAGTGAATTTGGAGCAAAAAGGACTAAAATATGATGATTTAAACTAATTACCGA
>NW_018252228.1:57841-58269 GCF_001263595.1 Phalaenopsis equestris | reverse complement strand
GTTAACAGGTGCATTGAATGTGGACAATTTTTGAAGGGACGCTTAGGCAAATCTTGGAAAACTCTTCTGCAACTTTAAGAGAAACATTTGGGCCGGGGGAAAAAAAGAAAAGAGAGCCCCGTGGTGGTGTCCACTGAGTTTTTTTTGTTTGTAGAGTGTAGGGAGTTTAATTTAGGGTTAGTATTGTGAGGAATTCTTCGAGAGATTGTAAGAGTGGAGCGAAAGTGAGATATTTCTTCTTCCTTTCCATTTTGAAGAGGAATTCTGTGAGCTGTAAAGAAAGGAAGAGATTCAGAGGAATTTCGAGGAGTTTTCTTGGGGAGAAATTAGAGATAAGTTTATTTACTTGTTGTAGTTTGTATGACTTTGATTTTATATATGAATTCCGAGTTTTGTTGTGTTTTCCCCATGAGATCTGAGTAGTTTTC
>NW_018252228.1:41508-55915 GCF_001263595.1 Phalaenopsis equestris | reverse complement strand
TATTTATTTCTTTATCTGTTGTGTGGGGTCGGACCCCCAATAAGTGTGTTGGTGGACTAGTGTCACCTGGGCGATGTGCTTTTAGGATTTTGAGGTTGTCGTTCGTTACGACATAATTTTTCGTTAAGACATAATTCCTCCCATTTTTCAAACTATTTATATTATTGTGTCATGAAAATTTAAGCCATAAAAAATAATAATTTGTGGGATGAAACACTCAATAATATCTCTCCAAAATTAGAGCCAAACCATAGGATCGCTTGGGAAGTCACTGAGGTTCTCCTCAGAATCTGTGAAAACACCTAGTTTATCTCCCTTTGGATTCCTAAAATCAATGTTCCAAATTTGAGCCATTCCCATTTGACACCTCTTTGTCCGATCCTTAAAAAGTCATATCATTTAGAATTCTTGAAGACAATATTTTCTGATCTAAATCAAGAGTTTTCTTAAGCGACCTTTATCATTTTTGATGTAATTAACTATAGGGGCTTGCCTCTATAGGGAGATTTAAGAACCCAGGTAATATAAAACCTATATAATCTTTCATATTAGGTCGGAGAATTTGTGGGCTTATATAAAATGGTTCGTAGACAGAACAAATGCCATAAATTCTACAGTTTATTTAATTGAGCCTCACCATCAAATAATGTGTCTATTACTTGGGATAGGTGCATTACTTGTGGTGTTGTGCTTGTTTATTTAAATTGTTGTTTATATGGGATCAGTTTGGTCTCATATTTTTTAAAAAAATTAAAACATTACTTTGTAAAATTAAAAATACTACTTTTCTAAAAAAATAAATTTATATGTATATGAAATTAAATCAAAAACCACATTCTTGAATCGAACACCTTCTTTTTAACGACTGACAATTTTTTGTTGACTCTGCTGGGGACTAGCTCTACTCTCCATTATGATCAGAATGTTTTGTCTTCATACATCGGTAATGTGTCCATGTCCCTCATGGACCAGATCACCCTTCTTTTGTTGACATGCTTTGCTCATTTCTTTATTGAGAAAATACGATAAACTCTTTTTGATTCCAAGACCGTCTGTTCAATCACCTTTAAACAGAGAGGTTTAGCAGTCATTTAGTACTTTATCTTTTGTGTGGGGTCGGACCCCCAATAAGTGTGTTGGTGGACTAGTGTCACCTGGGCGATGTGCTTTGTGATGTTGGTCCTGCACTGGGTTCTAAACTTTGCTTTTCTCTCATGTCTTTTGGGTTTGGTTTACTTTTCTGTGAATCAAGCCAAGTTGTTACGTTTCTTCGCCCTCATTTAATTTTTTAATTAAACTCTTTAATGTTATAATCACAAATAAATAAAATATTTGAAAATTAAAATAAGAAAGGACGTACCCAGTCCACAGAGCGACCTTTGTTAATTTTTAGTGTTCACACTGAAATTACAAAGTAATGGCTGATACTAACCATCAGAACTTTTTCTTTGAAGCTACTATGATGGCGTTCCCAACTCTCACCTTTTCTTGTAACCTGCCTACCAGTCGCGATTCCCGCAACATTGCTCCAATGTCAAATTTGGATCCAGATTTGATGAGTTTGAGGTCATGCTTGGTAAGGCCCCATTTGTCATCATGAAAATTATCATCCCAGATGTCCAGGAGCCATTTGCTAAATTTGATTTGAACTAATGTGAGGATTTCCTTTCTTGCAAGAAGGAGAAGATCGTCGCCGCCCCAACATTTGTTTAATCTGTCATTCCTTTGCTTGTTCGCTGAAGATTAGTTACACCGACAGCCACCGAATTCACTATTACCGTGCTTGTCGTACTGTCTGTCAATGGAAAGGAAAAAGAAGTTATGATTGTAGAAGATTGAGTTGACAGATTTACTGCCTCGTTGTCATTATTTAAAATTGGTTCCAATTCAAAGACTGTGCGGGTAACTAGTTCACAAAGAAGAAATAGTAGTCAAATGATTTTAAGGGCTACCAAGGCTCACATTATGGAGATAACATCTGTTGATGAGATTCCTCAGCAGGAGGAACATGGGGTGAGATTGAGACCTCTCCTCTTCTCCAAGGGAGTAGGTTTCATCCCTTGTCAGATTCTACAGGAGATTAGAGTCTCTGTAAGATTGCCCCTGCTCTACCATTACCCCCATGGTCATGGCGAGAAAAGGGAGAGGCCCACTTTTATCACCAGAGTCTATATAGTGTTTGAAAGATTGACTGCTAAGGAAGGGTGTTCGGTCTCTGAGTTACTCAAGAGAGAAGGATGCACAGTTTCACCCCAGATGAAGAAAGAGAGTTTGAAAGATGTCAGATCTGCCCGTCAGTCCCAAAGATCACTTGAGGTTCCACCAACTCGTATTCTTGTCATATTTTGCCTGGGAAGCCGAGTCAGGACCATTTCAGATACCACCGTCATTGCTCAAGGACATGTAGGACATTGATCGGTTAAGTCATGTTTGTGTTCGAGAATACTACCTATCATTGTTCATAAAGATGTTCTAAAGAAAGATAAGGGGAAGAAGTCACCTGATGATGTACTTGTTCCGCACCGTGGGGAGCATGCCTCTTTATCGTTGTTCACCGTGCAGAACAAGTATATTGCTGAGATAGAATATAACCCATTTCCGAGCCAATTGTTGTAATGGCAGAGGAAATGAAGCCTTAATTTTCTGTCAATTTGTCACTAGCTTGTCAAGAATAAAATTTGATTGGTATGCCAAGCTACCCAATAGATCCTTAAAGTCATTTGCTAAGTTGGAACACTTATTTGTGAAAAGAATTGGTGGAGCGCAACACCATGTTACGATAATAGATCTCATGTTTGAGCGGCAGAAGCCTAATAAAACCTTGGTGGATTACATCTTGAGGTGGAGAAACTTGAGCATGAAGTGTGAATCTCAGCCACAGAGACAACATGCAATTGAGATTTTACTCAAGAGCACACATGGACTTGTGGCTTTCATGCTCAAGGGACTTACAATCAAGTCATTTGACAAGCTACTCAGCAAGGCTAGCATATTACAGGAGGAAGTCAAGCATATGGAATCTCAGGAAAAGACTGAGAAGTCCAGAACAACAAAGATATTTAAAAAGAAGACAAGGACAGTGATAACAGTTGACAAGGGCAAGCAACCAATAAAGATTCAAGTTGAGCAATCTCATTAGGGTCACTAGCAGTCGTCACAGTATAAACAGACTCAGCATCCACCTACTCAGCAGTATGGTCAGTCCAACCAACAGTAATGAAGGACATACAGGACAGATGGCGGTTCAAGTCTGACAATTACAAAATGGATGAATAGGACATACTCCTTCAAAGATGAAGCCGTGTCAAATATGTTCAGGAGTTTTATGAAGAAGTCCGAGTTCAAACTACCTAAGCCAAAGAATCCAGATGAAGTTAATAAGACGAATCACCCTAGCTATTGCCTTTACCACAATCTACTTGAACATACTATAGAGAGATGTTTCAGTTTTAAAGAATGGATCGAGAGGAATCTCAAAGAAGAAAATATAGCAATTCCAAAAACATATTGGAAAGAACCTAAAAGATGTTCTGTAAATATGATTTAGGCTGTGTCGATTACCCCAATAGAGTCATGTTCAGAGGACGATGGTTGGAGCACAGTTTGGAGCAAATCATCCAAGAAGATACTCAATCAGATCCAGACCACTTCAGCACAAGCTGTCATTCAGAGTCTATAGCTTATCAAGTCTAAATTGGAGATTTCACTAGAGAAACCACCCCAGCCAGAGAAGAAGAAGGACGTGATCGTTAAGACCAATAACACGAGGGGTAAGATAGGGGCTTCCTCTGTTAGATTTGTTATGACTATCTTTTTGCCCCTCCAGAGTCTTTTGAATATAATGACTAAAATTTCAATTATTTTTTAACTGTTTCTAGTGATGACGTGGGTGAGTGTGACTAATCTAACCCCAAAGATCAATTACCAAATTGATCCTCAAATCATACTTAAGTCTGATGAACATGTCAACAAGAATGAGGAAGATATCGATGCCACCGGTTACCGCAATTCTGGAAGCGAGGAGCCAGTCCTCGAGTGCCAAGGAGCACCGATTGCTGTCAACTTAGATTTCTCTGACGCAGAAGAGACGTCAGAAGTGTTGCCCACAACATTGAAAGAAGAAGAAGAAGAGATTACAAAAATAAATCTGAGGAGTGGAATGGTCTTACCCCTGAGAATGGCTCCAATAGACGAAGGAAAGCAATTAGTTACTCGGGAAGATCTGCCTCCAGCAATAGAAGAAATACCTATTACAAGTAAAATTGGAGGCACGTATAATGTGGATGATAATGTACTAGCTTATCTTAGGAGGTTGTCGGCCAAAATAAGAATCTACGATGCTGTGATCCTGTCAAAGGAGATGAAGGAGACTCTGGTAATGGCGCTGCTTGATCTAGAAATTTGCTTAGCTCAGTTGGCTAGCACATCCTCGGATGAAGTTTATTCATTAAAGGAACAACATGGGGTGACCTTCACCAATGCAGACTTGCTGCTCAGTACTACTAATCATAACCGACCGCTCTAGATTTTAGTCAACATTGACAGATTTGTGCTTTCCAGAGTTTTGGTAGATCCAGGAGCGTCACGTAACTTAATGAGTCTATAAACATTAGCTTACTTGGACATTGATGCTCATAAGCTCACTTTCGATACGATGATTTTAAGAGGATTCAATCAGAAAGGAGAAAGAGCTCTTGGATTGATCACATTGTTAATGAAGGTTGGAGAGCTAGTAACAACCTCCAAGTTCCATATCATCAATGTAGAGACCTCTTTCAATGCTTTGCTTGGTTGACCGTGGCTACACAAGCATAACATAATTCCGTCATCACTACACCAGTGTATGAAGTATTCAAAGAAGGATAAGAACATTTCATCAAGGAGGATTTACAACCACTCTCAGTTCATGAAGTAGGCATCCATGAAGACGCCAGTTACTATGCACCTTCAAAGAAGTCCATATTTTCTTGTGAAGTTATACCAAGTAACATGGAAGATTTAAAGAGAATACAAGAGCAAGATCATTTAATTCTGCTTCACAATCTACCACCACTTCTTTGTAAAAATTTGGTAGAGGTTCTTTTAGCCCACGCATCTGAGATCAAGGTCAGGGACGTGGACGAGGAAGAACCAACATGGTTATTAAACGTACAAAAAAGACCATCAACATCGATTTGGAGGAAAGTTCTGATGAAGATAAGTTCGATGAAAAGATGATGATGATAAAATAGAAGAAACCACAGTTCAAGATATCCTTGGAAGAGGTGGAGAAGAGTGAATATGAGTCGATGTATGATCAGATAAACCACTACATGCATGCCACGACCGTTTTTTAGATCCACCCTCAAAAGGACAAGAATTTAGAGGTCAAGGAAGTCTGGGGTGTTAGTTTTAAGCAGATCTAGTTTTATCGTGCTTCTCCTCCTACTAGTTCTGAAATTCATGTAAATTTGGAAAATGATGACTCTAATGAATTACCATTTGGTTACTTTTCTCCTTGTTTACAAAAATTAATTCAATAGAGATGTGTGAAAAAACAAATGCCAAAGGATAAAGTACAACTCTTAGAGAAATTGTGGAATGTTAAGTGTCAAACTCCTAGATCAAAAGATGGTCTCAAATTTGGTACAATAGGACCAGTCGATGACTCAGAATTTTGCATGGTTGTTACTAGTAAATTAGAAGAGGATTTCTTCAATGTGAATGATGGCTTTGAAGACTCTCCGATAGATGATGCTCCACCAAAAATTGAAGAAGAAAATAAGACAACAGTCAACAAGTTGAAAGAAGTCAATCTCAAAACTTAAGAACAGCCCTGACCTACCTTCATAAGTTTTCTACTTAACAAAGAAGAATCTATATAGTTGATCATGTTATTATCAGAATTCAAAGATTGCTTTGCCTAGAACTATGATCTGGAGATATGAAGAGATGCTAGGATTGTCTTCCAAAGTTGCAGTTCACAAGCTTGGGGTGGACAAAGATATGACCCCAGTGAAACAAGATCCTACAAGAATGCGCCTCAAAATAGAGCAACAAGTCATTGCCGAGGTGAAGAGATTAATAGACACTAACTTTGTGAGAGAGGAATAGTATTAGGCATGGCTAGCCAATATTATACCGGTTAAAAAGAAGAATAGACAGATTCAGGTATGTGTCGACTTCAGGAATTTAAATAAAGAGTGTCCAAAAGATGAGTCCCACTACTGATACCAGAATTAATAGTGGACCTGGCATCGACACACAAGATCTTGTCCTTCATGGATGGATCGTCAGGTTATAATCAGATTAAGATGGCTAGAGAAGATGCAGTGCTTACAACTTTTAGAATGTCGATTGGGATCTTCTGCTACACAATAATGTCATTCGGGTTGAAGAATTCCAGAGCAAAATATCAACAAGCTATGATAAAGATATTTGATGACCTCATCCACAATCAATTTGAGTGTTATGTGGATGACTTGGTCATCAAGAGAAAAAAATGAATAGACCACTTGTATGATTTGAAGATCGTGTTCAAGCGATTACGACATTATAATCTTAAGCTAAATCCCTTAAAGTGTGTATTTGATGTTACCTATAGGAAATTTTCAGGATTCTTTGTCAGTCATCGGGGAAACGAGATCAACCCAGGCAATATTAAAACTATCTTAGAAATGCCGCCTCTCAAAACCTTGAAATTGCTACGGTCCTTTCAAGGTAAATTGGAATACCTAAGACACTTTATATTAAATTTTTCAAGTAGGTGTCAGCCCCTTTTTGACATTAATTAAAAAAGGATGCCAAATTCAATTGGAAAGAGAAATGCCAACGAGCCTTTGATGATGTTAAATAATATTTAACAACACCTCCTATTTTGGCAACTCCTATCCCGGGAAAATCTTTGATAATTTATACCACGACCTTAGTCGACTCTCTCAAGGCCCTGTTAGCTCAAGTCAATGATAAGGATAAGGAAAATGCACTCTGCTATTTGAGTTGACGTCTAATACCGATGGAGGTAAAGTATCCTCTTATTGAGAAGCATTGTCTAGCCTTAATTTTTGCTCCCCAAAAGCTCAGGCATTACATGCTTTCTCATTAGATCATCCTTATTTCAAAAGTTAGTCCATTGCAATATCTGATGACCCAACAAACACTTTTCAGATGCTTAGCAAGGTGGTCAATGATTTTATTGCAATCTGATATAACTTTTGTACCCCTTCGTGCTATCAAAGTGCATATTCTAGCATGTTTCCTTGGAACGCACCCACTTCCAGGTGAGTCCTCTCTTAACGATGATCTACCAGAGGAGTAGATACTACAAGTAGAATCTTATAGTGCCAAGCATTGAGAAATGTACTTTCATGGAGCTTTATCAGCTAGAAAAGATAAAAGATCATAGACAGATGTACCAGTTAAAGAAGGAATCGGCCTGATCTTCGTTAAACTAGATTAGGACATGTTAAGATTCTCCTACCACCTGACAGAGCTGTGCATAAAAATAGAGGCAAAATATGAAGCTTTAAACATTGGATTGGAGTTGGCAACATTGATGGACATAACAAACATTTCCATCTATGGCGACTCACAATTTGTCATTTAACAAGTTGTCGGCCAGTACAAAATTTTGAAGCCAAGATTAACAGAATACCACCAATATACAATGAAGTTGCTAGAATGAATTCCAAGTGTAACACTATTTAGGATTCCTCTGGGAGATAACACCCATGCCAACGCTTTAGCCAAGCTTTCTAAGGAGTTGTCGTGTCCACCGGGGGATTCCATTGATATTACAGTACAAGGATGCCAAGTTTTGTCAAAGATTGACTTCAACAATCCACATAAGTTCAGAAAAGAAGAAGGGATAATAACTGTAGTAGTGGATAATACTGAAAACTGGTGCATGCCATTAATAGAATATTTGCAAATGGGAGAATGATACAAATAAAATATATAGTCTTTTAGTACACATTTTTATACCTATTTTTGAGATATTACACTTTAATAAAAGGTATTTGTGTGTTTTTCTTTCAGGTACAATCAAATGGATGAAAAATAGTAAAAAGAATAAAAAAGGATCAAATTTGTAACAAAAATGAAGAAGGCGTAAAAAATGAACTGAGGCACCCAGTACTGGTGCTTACGCGCCAGTTATACAAAGAGTCATGCTTAAGCGTCAAATACCCCACGCTTAAGTGCTAGAAATAGTTATTTGATGAGTCATTGAATTTGGATGAATTTTTAAAGAGTTGTTTGAAGCAACCCTTGGTAAAAACGTGGGAAATAGTTCATGAACATGAAAATTCATTCAATTGGCTTTTGAAAGGAGGCAACTTCTAGAAGATTCTTTGAATGGAGACACATTTTGAAGAGACACCAAGACACCCCTTGGATTTCTATTAAAGAAGACTTGGATCATCAAAGGAAAAGGTCAGCCAGCCAACAACCAATCATCCATCCATTCCAAGTAACCGCCGCCGCTACTGGTCACCTTTTCTTTTTATTTTTAGTTGTGAGAGAAGGAAGAGAATTCAAAGGAATTTCAAGACACTTGGTAGAGAAGATTTGAGATAAGTGTTTCTCTTTTGTGACTACATTTTGTTTTAATTTAGACTCCTTGTTCGTGTGCATGATTTCTACTTTTAAACTCAAGTGTGGTTGTGTTTCTCCATAGATTATGAGTATTTTTCTTTATTTGTTTCCTTAAAATGATAAGTGATTAAGTATTGAAAGGAAGTTGTGTGAAGTAATAGACATTAATATTGGAAGAAGTTGTGATGATTTTAAACCTTGTACTTCATTTACTTCTTAATTTGGCCAATTAAGATGTTAATACCTGTTGTTAGAATATGTAAGATTTGAGATAGTATTGTCTCAGTCAACAAATGATAGGAATCACATTTGATTTCATGAATGAGAATGTAGTTCATGGGGTTGAGTGCAAATAAATAAGGAAATAAACTTTGAAGGGTCTAGAATTAGAGGACAGGATAAAACCTTTAATTTGATTTATAGTTTTAAGTTCTGATACGAGATGCTAGCCCCCAGGTGGAGGGAGAAGAGGGAACTCTAGAGTGAGAGCTAGTATCTTCCCTACTTAATCGGTCTTGCCCCTAGCCAGTCTTGAAAACTATTCAAACTATAGATTAGCCAATGTTCTTTATAACATCTCTAGTAAGAGTAAAGGATATTATTGCTCCTAGTTGTCACAACATAATTAAAATACTTCCACAATAGAATTTTTATACTTGTTATTGATTCATGATAAGGAAAAAGATATTTTGTTTATATCGACTTCATCTTGCAAGTATTTAGTTAAGTTAATTAGTTGCTTACTTTATTTTCAATTTTAAAAAATTTACAAAAAGAATCGAGTTTTCATTCCTATTATAACATCTAGAGTTTAAGTAAGAATATTTTGCTAAGTAAAATTTTGTTATTTGATTTCTCTTATTTTGTAAGTTACATATAATATTTATCCCTGTGGATTCGATATTTGGGACTTAATAAAAAAGTCCTATATTACTTGATAACGATACGTATACTTGCGTAGTATCCCATAATTAAAAATTTTAACTTCATTCTTATTTGCTTCATAGTGAAAAATTTACCTAGCTTTTTCTTGGGATCAAGCTTTTGGCTTTGTTGCAAAGTAAGAATCATTATTAAGGAAATTAAGCAAATAATCGCACACATCACATTTAACATCTTTATAAAACATCAGGATCAAGTTTCTGGTAGTTGCCGGTGATAATTATAAAAGTTTTAAAGAAATTTTTTAGAAAGCAAAATTTAAACTTTTATAAATTCTTATTTAAACTTTAAGATTTATTATAAGAATATTGTAGTGTTGTTTTTATCTAAAGTTCTTATTTATATGTTGTCATTTTTTTATTTTATGTTTTTTGTAATAATGTATGCGTAGTTCAGGTTCTACAGGACTTGTGCCCTATCATTATGAATTAGAAACAGGACTTGTGCCCTATCCCTCTGAATTAGAAAGAACTATTAGAAAAATTAAAAAAATACTTAAAAAATTCAAAAATTTCAAGAAATGGAAAATCAAAAGAGATTTTGCAAACCCTATGGTAGATGAACTTCATTGTAGTATTCAAAAACCCGCTGTAGTGGCTTATTCATTTAAACTTAAGCCCACTATTATCTAAATGGTATCAAATAATTAGTTTGGGGGAGCACCAACTGAAGATCCAAATTTACATCTTGCCAATTTTTTAGCCAATTTTTTAGAATTGTGTGATGATACATTTAAATATAATGGTGTATCAGATGATGCTATAAGACTTAGATTATTTTTTTTCTCACTGAGGGATAATGATAAGATATGGTTACATTCGTTATCACCTGGATCTCTCAGAACTTAGGGTGATTTAGCGCAGAAATTCCTTGCAAAATATTTTCCACCATAAAAAACTATGAAGTTTAGAAATGATATTACATCTTTTTTCCAGTTTGAAGGGGAATCTATTTATGAAGCACATGATCAATTTAAAGAACTCTTACGAAAGTGTCCACACAATGCTATACTAGATTGGTTAATAATTCAAACCTTTTACAATGGATTAGTTGGATCTCTTAGATATATTATCGATGTCGTTGGTGATGGTTCATTGATGTCAAAACCATTTCATGAAGCTTATGCTTTAATTGAAGAGATGGCTACAAATAATTTTTAATGGCCTTCTGAAAGGGAAAATCTTAATAAAGTAGTCAATAATCATGAAACTTATGCTTTTGCAATGTTAGAAAATCAAGTTGCTATAACTTTAAGGAACTTAAACCAATTTGGAATGATTTTTTTCAACCAATGACAATGATTGAAGAGAATTCATTAGGTCAAATGATAGATTCTCAAGCATCACTAAAAACTTTGAATGCCATAAATAACAAGCAGAATAACTCATATTCAAACTATTATAACCCAGGTTGGAAGAACCATTCCAACTTTAACTAGAATAATACTTCAGGTGGTAATAATTTATAATGGAAGAACAATAAAGTAAACCCATTGGGAAACTGGAATGACCAAGGGAATAGTAATTATAGACCTACTTATCCTTCAGGTTTTAATAATAATCCACAATTTAAGGAGAAAAAGTTGTCTATAGAAGAAGTGGTGTTACAAATGGGAAATCAGTTACAAAGTAAGGAGCTACAATATGAAATTTTGAAAATTAGTTGGGACATATAACAAATTCATTAAGTAATAGATTCCAAGGAACACTTCCTAGTGATACAAAAGTAAATCCAAAAGACCAGAATAAAGAGCAAGTAATAGTTGTTCAACTTAGAAGTGGAAGAGAATTGGAAGGTAGAGTTCAAAAAGAGACTGAAGTAGAGAGAAAGAAATTGAAGAGCATAAAGAGGTCACTCTGAAAGGCTTAGGGAGACCTATTTCTCAACTTAAAGTTGACTTAGAAAAACCACCACCTCCATTTTCTTAGAGGCTCCGTCAACAAAAGTTGGATAAAAAATTTTCAAAATTTATGAAAATTTTTAAGAAACTTTAGATTAATATTCCATTTGTCGAAGCCTTCAAAAATATAAAGTTTATGAAGGATATTCTCAACAGAAAAAGGAAGTTTGAAGATAATGAGGCTGTTGCACTTACTGAGGAGTGCAGTGCTATAATTCAGAAAAAGCTTTCTGAAAAACTTAAAGATCCTGGTAGCTTGACAATTCTATGTGCAATAGGAGACAAATTTAATGGGAAAACTTTATGTGATTTAGGTGTAAGCATCAACCTTATGCCTTTATCAATATTTAAAAGATTGGGATTAGGAGAAATATCCCCTACTACTATAACTCTGCAGTTAGCATATCGTTCAATAACCTATCCTAAAGGAGTTATAGAAGATGTCTTAGTGAAAGTGGATCAATTTGTCTTTCCTATTGATTTAATTGTGTTAGATATGGAGGAAGCAAAGGAGCTACCTATCATTTTAGGGAGACCTTTCCTAGCTATAGGGAGTGGATGTGATAAGGTATCTAAGTCAAAGCCATTTCAAAACAACTTATGAAGAGATATCTGAAATGAAAGAGTTGGAACATGAGCAAGAAGAGGAATTAGATCAATGTGAAGATTTTAATAAGTAAGATTCAAATTATGATAAAAAAGATTTGAATTGGACATGACAGAAAAAGATACACCTTTTTCTCCATCATATGAAAAACCTCCTGATCATTAGTTGAACTTACTTCCTAAACATTTGAAGTATGCCTTTTTAGGTGATTCCTCAACATTACCTATTATAATTTCCTCAAAATTAACTTCAGAAGAAGAAATGAGTTTAATGAAAACTTTGAAGGGTCACAACAAAGCCATTGGATGGAAAATTGTTGATATAAAATGAATTAGTCCTTCAATTTGTATGCATAGAATTCATATGGAAGAGAACTGCAAACCCAGGGCTGATTCTCAAAGGAGATTAAATCCTATTATGAAGGAAGTTGTTAAGAAAGAAATTTTAAAGTGGCTAGATGCTGAAATTATCTACCCTATTTTAGATAGTGCATGGGTTAGTCTGATTCACTGTGTTTCTAAGAAAAGAGGAGTTACTGTGACTATGAATTAACATAATGAGTTAATACTAACATGATAAGTCACAGGATGGTGAATATGCATTGATTATAGAAAATTAAATCTTACTACAAGGAAAGATCATTTTCCACTACCCTTTATAGATCAAATATTTGATAGACTAGCTGAGCATAAATACTTTTGTTTTTTTTTGTATGGATATATTGGTTATCACCAAATATAAATATCTCCTGAGGATCAAGAGAAAACAACTTTTACCAGACCTTATGGTACATTTGCTTTTAGAAGAATGCCCTTTGGTTTATGTAATGCAATTGCTGCATTTCAAAGATGTATGATGGCTATTTTTTGTGATTTAATTGAAAAAGAAATTGAAGTTTTTATGCATGATTTTTTCAGTGTTTGGAACTTCATTTGAATCATATTTGGAACATTTATCAAAAGTTCTTAAGCACTGTGAAGAAACAAATTTGGTCCTTAACAGGGAGAAATGTCAATTTGTGGTACAATTTATGGTAGTAGGAGGAATTAATTTGGGACATCAAATTTCTGAAAATGGTATGGAAGTAGACCCTACAAAAATTCAAGTAATTGTTAATTTACCTTGCCCAACAAGTGTGAAGGAAATTAGGAGTTTTTTAGGACATGTTGGATTCTACAGGCGGTATATTAAAGACTTTTCAAAAATTGCTAAGCTTCTATGCCATTTACTTGAAAAAGATGTAATTTTTAAATTTGATAAAGAGTGCCTAAAAGCTTTTTAATTATTAAGAGAAAAATTAGTCACTGCACCAATTATTGTTTCACTAGATTATGTGATGCAAGTGATTGTGCTATTGAAGCTGTTTTAGGATAAAAGCATGATAAGATTTTCAAAGTTATCTACTATGCTAGTAGAATTCTTAATGAAGCTAAAATTAATTATACCACAACTAAGAAAGAGTTATTAACTATAGTATATGTTTTTGATAAATTTATATCATAATTAATTGGAACTAAATGTATTGTGCATACTGATCATTCAACTATCAAGTATTTAATGAAAAAGAAGGATGCAAAACTAAGACTTATAAGATGGATTCCTTTTTTGCAAGAATTTGACTTTGTGATAGTAGATAGGAAGGGAACTGAGAATGAAATTGCTGATCAACTACCCAGGCTTGAACTAGAGAAACCACTTTATTTTGAAAAAGAGATTATTGAACATTTTCCAGATGAGGAACTGTTTAATATTAATGAGTGGCATGTCCCATGGTATGCTGACATTGTGAATTTCATTGTTAGTGATATTATACCCTATGAAATGACATACCAAGAGAAGAGGAAATTTATATCTGAAGCTAGGACTTATTTTTGGGATGACCCGATTTTATTTAAATAAGGAAATGATCTTATTATTCGAAGATGTGTGCCTTGAGAAGAAACTTATGAAATTATCCATAAATGTCATATTTCTGATTTTTGGGGACATTTTGGTGTTGATAAAATAGCATAAAAAATTTTGCAATTTGGATTTTATTGGCCTATAATCTTTAGAGATGTTAACGTGATTTGATTTTTTTTTAAGATAGATTGTGTAAAATTTAATTAAATATAATCAATTAATATTCAGATTCTATGCAAGTATACGTATAATTATCAAGTAATGATGGACTTTCTATTTAAGCCCCAAATATCAATCATACGGGGAAGGTTTAAATTAGAAATGATAAATTTGCTAGGAAATTCACAGAAAGTCAATTGAAATCACTGTCGCTAATTTCAATTATTGAGATGTAATCAAAATTAAATTTCTAAACTATTATCAAATCAAATATGCAAAATTTAAAACAGTAAATACTAATCTATTAACTATGTTTATGTAAC